>NW_007255913.1:56498-57635 GCF_000164805.1 Carlito syrichta | reverse complement strand
TCTACGGCTCTCGAACACATCCTAGCGGTCTCGAGGTCCACGGCCCTCCCTGATCCCTAACGCTCAGTGGGCCTCCGTGGCCGGCTCCCAACACTACCCGGTAGCTGGGACTGAAGGCGTGAGCCACCACACCCAGCCCCAGCTTATCTTTACCTCCTTAATACTTAGCATCGATGGAGGAGGTTTTCAAATACTCTTCAAATTCATTCTGAATTTTTTTTTTTTTGAGTTGGAGTCTCACTCTCTCGCCCAGGCTGGTGTACAGTGGCACGCTCACGGCCACCGCAGCTTCGAACTGCTGGGCTCAGGCGACTTCTGCCTCAAGCCTTCCACGTAACTGCAGCTACAGGCCTGCACTACTATGCCCTGCTATTTTGCAGAGACGAGGTCTCACCAAGTTTCGCAGGCTGGTCTCGAACCTCTGAACTCAGGCAATCCTCTCACCCCGGTCTCCCCAAATGCTGGGATTACAGGCTTGAGCCATCACGCCCGGCCTTATTCTGGATTTAACGCGACCCGTATGGATGGAAACTTCCACCTAGCTTACGCAAGCCATCCCTAGATGTAGGAACACCCAGCAGCCCTTGAACGAGCAGAGGACCCAGAGCCATGACTCCTCCCCTATGCAGGGCCGTCTGTGAGGCCTGCGGTCGGTGGGTGCAGACGGTGAGGGCTATCGGTGTAGACGGACATCTTTGGTGGGCGTGGCCCGGCCCGGCCTCCGCGCAGAGGTACCAGGCGTTGGCCCCTCCTCGCCCCGGTTCCGAGGGGCGATCGTGCCCCCGTGAATGCGTTCCCGCTCACCGCCCTCCCCCTCCTTCCCCTCCTGCAGACGCCTGGACCTCAAAATAGCAAGACGTGGCAAGCACCTCCGGAGTCACAGGCTGTCCGTAACGCTGGGGGGTTGGGCTTGGTTGCCAGCCCTGCTACAGACGCGACCCCGGACTTTTTTTCCCCCTCTCTGTTTTTGCGTGGGAGTCTCACTCCGTCGCCCAGGCCGGAGTGCAGTGACACGCTCACGGCCGCCCCAGCGTCGACCTGCAGGGCGGCAGCGATCCTTGCGCCTCTGCCTTCCGAGTAGCTGGAACTACAGGCGCGCGGTGCCACGCCCGGCTGAGGCTTTGCTTTATTGTAAAG
>NW_007255913.1:34281-55849 GCF_000164805.1 Carlito syrichta | reverse complement strand
CGTTGGTAAGAAGGCCGCGTTGGGGCTGCGGGGGATGGGGCCGGGTGTCCGCGCCGGGCGCCGCCCGCTGCTGGGCTCTCGTCGCACGCCCCGCCCTGGAAGACTCCCAAGCTCAGGGTTACGACGTGTCGCCTTCGTTTACACCGCGATAGGACCCCGGGCCAGACACCGTGTGGGGCGCACTGAAATCAGCAGGTGGCCTCGCTGATTTCCTCGGACGCCTATGGCTCTTTTTTGTACATAGCTAGGGGTTTGTCCACTAAAAAGAAAAATTTTCTTTTGCACATAGCTAGGGGTTTTGGCTAATTTGCACCTGCACATTTTGTGCCTTAATTTCGCTGGTCGAGGTTGTATTTCAAGGTACATTCTAAGACGAAATCGAGACATTAAGGTATGGCTTGGACTTGGTCATCTTTTCAATATCAGAGGCCTGTTCTATTTGGTGTTAAAGTGAAGCCTGTGAATTTTCGTTTCCAACATGTTTGTGTTTTAAGAAGAGAGTTAAATCAGATTGCGATACCAGAACAGACGTTTGAGACAGGGCCAGGGAAAGCTACCCAGGAGAAATTATCCTGGGGTTGAATTTTGCAAAAAGAAATTTATGTGTGGACTATTATGACTCGTTTTTTTATTTTATCTGTAGGTTTATATCATTCACATTATATATTTTCTTCTATGAAGATGAGCACTGATTCTGTAACTAAGCAAAATAAATGAGTGTTTTTTCACATATATGGTAGTGCCCTATTTTCAAATGGGTTGCTTAGCAATATTTGGGACTTTTGAATTGATCTTTTTATCTGTTTAACATGGTGGTACGATTCTCCAAGGAGGATTAGCTTAAAATATAACTATATGTAGTGAGTTGCATATTGTGGGTTTAGAGAGGAGAACAAAAAGAAGAGAAGAGATTCTTTCCCCTTTCCTGGAATCAAGGGTAGCCTTAGGTCAAATATAGAAAAAGGAAGTATGCTTTTGGTCATTTTGGTCACATCACAGCCTGGACTCAGCATCTAGTTTATTATTATGCTTTATTATGCTTTTAGTCACTTCTGATCAATTAAGACAAAATAGTTAACAGCTACTATGCACAAGGCATTGCTCTAGGAAGTGTAAAGGATTCAAAGACAAGAAAGACACAGAATTTGTGCGATCGCCTTAGAGTATTGGTAGAATTTTGGTCACATTTTGGAGGATGGGGAGTACAGCCTGAGTTCTTTTCCCAGGATGGGAAAAGTATGTATGGGTGTGGGGTTGAGGGAGATACTGATGGAACTTACTCTAATATACTCTGTTTTTGGTACCTTGTACTCCCATGAAGCCTCATGCCCTCCTTTGTGGCACCTCACCCCTCTCTTCCCTGCACCGCTCTATTTCCTATGGCAGTCCCTATTTCTTCTTTCTCTAACCAGATTTAATTTTCCTTAGTGAAGATGATCTTGCCAGCGAGAAGAAAAAAATTTTACTGAACAAATTTTGGCGTTCAACATATGTTAACCGAGCACCTGATAAATGCCAGTTATTGTAAGAAACTGGGAATACAGAAGTGATTAATACAGACGACAGCTCTTCCTGTCAGAAGGCTTACAGAGACACTGAAAGTCTTCCAAATGGTGAAGTGTTGAATGATAATAGGCACAAGGACTCACTGGTCAGACATGTTTTAATCTGTACTGGATATCAGTACTATGCCAGGGTTTGGGTTTCTGTGGTATAGGGAGTCCAGGGAGGTGGGTGGGACAGAGCACACAGGGTCTTTCAGAGTTTATTAAAGTTAAGGACCCACTGAAGTCCTTAAGCAAGATGGTGACCTTTGCCAAGCTGTATCTCTCTGACCTCATTTTCTCTTGCTTTCTCTCTTCCTTCACATGGCTCTAGTCACATGAACTTCTTGCTGTGTGACAGGCACACACATGATTCATGGCCATAGCACTTGCTGTTCCCTCGCCCTGGATCACTCTTTCCCTAGATATCTGAATGATTTAACTTCTTCACCTCTCTGAAGTCCTGGCCCAAGTGTTATGTTCTACATTCTCTGGGAGGATTTGCCCCACCACCCTGCTTAAGTGACTGAGACTCCCTTCTCTTCTATAGGTGGGAACTCACACCCCCCCCATCCACCTTCTTCCTTTGCTTGATCTCCTTAGCACATATCACCAGCCATCACACTCTATGGCACCTTTTTATCTTGTTTATTGTTTGTCTTCTCTCCCCTCCTTCCTACACACTAGAATGAATGCCTGCAGGGCAGGAATTTTTTGTTTGGTTCAGTCATGTGTCTCTAGCATCTAGTTTATTATTATTTTTATATTTTGAGTCTGGGTCTCTGTTGCCCAGGCTGATTGTAGTGGCATGATCAGAGCTCACCACAGCTTCAGCTTCCTAGGCTCAGGTGATCTTCTCATCTCAGCTTCTTGAGTAGCTGGTGCATGCCACCATGCCTGGCTAGTTTTTTTGGTTTTTGTAGAGATGAGGTCTTGCTATGTTGCTTAGGCTGGTCTTGAACTCCTAGATTTGAGCACCGGGATTATAGGCGTGAGCCACTGTGCTGGCCTATTTTTTAACTTTTGCTTTGACTTGAGGACTCACAGCATGGCTTAGGCTGAAGTGCAGAGGCACAATCATGGCTCACCACAGCCTTGAGCTACTGGACTCAGGTGGTCTGTCCATCCTAGCCTCCCAAGTAGCTGAGACTATAAGCATGCTCCACCACACCTGGCTTAATTGTTTGATCTTTTTATAGAGATGAGGTCTCACTATATTCTCCAGACTGGTCTTGAACTCCGGCATCAAGCAATCCTCTGCCTCAGCCTCCCAAAATGAAAGGACCTAGTTTATTGCTTGGTATATAGTGTGATTCAACAATATACATGGAATAAATGAAGGAATGATGATATGATGAGATTTGCTTCCATGTGGCAACTGGTTGGATCTGGGGGGTTTCTTAAGAAAAGATATAGGGATACCTTTTAAGAGGCTATCATACGGTAATCTGAGCACTTTGGGAGGCCGAGGCGAGTGGATTGCCTGAGCCTGCGGGTTTGAGACCAGCCCAGGCAACTTGGTGAGACCTCATCTCTACAATAAATAAAAAAATTAGCTGGGTGTGATAGCAAACACCTGTAGTTCCTGTTACTTGGAAGGTTGTGGCAGAAGGATTGCCAGAACCCATCAGGTTGATGCTGGGGGTGGCCGTGAGTGTGCCACTACACGTCAGCCTGGGTGACAGAGTTAGACTCCAACTCAAAAAAAAAAAGAGACTATCATAGTAGTTTGGTGGGGAGAGGCAAGATATTGGTTGTTTGGATTAAAGTGGTGTTGCTTGTTGGTGATGCTGGAGAGTTGTGGATGGAAGATGTTTTCACCCTTTTGCTTTGTTGTCAAGGAATCCAAGTGTGTATGTGGGAAGTGGGTAGCCTTGTAGATTTAAGGATCTGTACTCTTGAGATGGATTCTAGGACTAAGGTTGCATGAAGGATGGCAGTGCTATTGTAAACCTGCTTTTGGGCCTATTTGGCCTCCCTGATGTGAGAGAGAAGAGGATACTTGAAACTCAGATCAGCCTCTTCCATCCATTCCCAAAGTCTATGGATGGACTTGTAGAAGAAGCTTTTTATTTTGTGAATTGAAAAAATATTTTAGAGTATTTCTACTGTGACGTGTTTTAGTTTCAAGGCAAGAAAAAAAAGGAATTTGCTTGAACTAAAAAAAATTTTTTTTTATATTTAGGAATATTAATGCAAAAATGGCATCATGAGGTCATGCAAAATCTTGGAAAATATTATATTGCTGCATCCTATGTAAAGTATCTGGAGTCTGCAGGTGCAAGAGTTGTGCCAGTAAGGTATGGGTCAAAGTTTCTTATATTGTATAAAAAAAGTTGCTACATTTTATCTCTAACATTAATGCTTTCTCTCCTATGATTATATCATTTAATGTTGTGACATTGCACTTGACTTTTGCCGCAAACTTAATGCCTAGAGGGTCTCATTGAATTGTTTAACGTATGAAACTGTGTGTATATGTAGTGATGTGTATATGTCACATCATTAGAGGTACTGTATGTCATATACTTTAGCATTGATAATGAAATTATAGTTTCCTTTGCCCCAGAAAAGGTAGCCTCACAGACACCATGAAGGTAATGGAGTAAAAGAATCTACAATTTAACTAGCTTTATTCCATAATGTTAGGATAAGGGAACCCTTAGGGAATGAAGGAGATTTTTAGAAGATGACTTTAAAAATACTTTTATACTGTAAAAGTTTGCAAATGACTAATGCAGTAGTGTTGCTTCTGTATAAATTATAGAGATTGCAGTTTTAAAAAAACTACATTATTTTTGTGGTAAAATGTCCTAGTAAGAATAAAATGACTCATCCTTTTTTTGGTGAGTCACTCTGTCACCCAGGGTGGAATGCAGTGGCACAATCACAGCTCACCACAAACTTGACTTCCTAGGCTCAGGCGATCCTTCCACCTTAGCTGCCTGAGTAACTGGCACTACAGTTGCATACCACTACACCCAGCTCATTTTTTTTTTTTTTTTTGTAGAGACAAGGTCTTGCTGTGTTGCCCAGGCTGGTCCTGATCTCCCGGCCTCAGGTGATCCTCCCACCTCGGCCTCCGGAGTGCTGAGATTACTGGCATGAGCCCCTGTGCTTGGCCTGCATCTCATGTTTTTATTTGGAATGAGTTGGATTCTCATATTTTCATTTGGAAAGAGCTAACAAACAAATTCTAATAAGTATAATATGTTGTCAACTAAAATTAGTATATTTTAGAATCTCTCAGCAACCTTATCTAATCCATTTTGAGTGACTTTACACACAAAACAATTATTTTTTCTGTGCAACTTGTTTTTGTAAAGAATTGCTCATTAAAAATTATTACAAAGAAAAGTACTGTTCAAATATAGTATTAATAATAAATATAGTATTATAATATTAACAGTTCAAATATAGTATTAATTAATAATAAATAAATACTACAACTCAGAAAATTGTACCCCAAATCATCTTATGTTTAGATTCCTAAGAATTGTCTTCTTTTTTGATCTTTTACATTTAATTGTCTGTGTTCCAAAATGAGCATTTGCTTTTGATGTCTTTCATGTTTTAGTAGCAGATATAAATTTAAAAATGAAATCTTACATAGGAGTGTCAACTTTCATAAAGCAGCTTCTAGGAAAACTCAAAAAAGAAAAAAAAATGAAATCTTATTTGGAACCCAGATAATACTGGAGTTTTAGAGCTGAGGAAGAGGTTCCTGGGAGTCTTCAGAATAGTGTTTCAAAATTTTCATCTGGAAGTTGCTTAATGCAAGCTATTCTTTTAGTATGTTAGCGCTGATGACATGGATAGGAGACAGGACAGATAACAGCTAGGTAGACCAGTTTAGAGATGGTTGTAGTAGGCTAGGTGTGAAGTGATGAGGGCTAGGCTTAGAGCAGTGGTGTGGGTTTGAAAGGAAAGTGTGCTTAAAAAATCAGCAAGATAGCCAGGATGGTGACTCACACCTGTAATCTCAGCACTTTGAGAGGATGCAGCGAGAGGGTTGCTTGAGCCCAGGATTCCAAGACCAGTCTTGGCAACATAGTGAGACCTTGTCTCTACAAAAGGTAAAATATCAGCTGGGCATAGTGTGCTGTGATCATACCACTGCACTCCTGCCTGGGCTACCAAGTGAGGTGCAAGATATGGTGACTAATAAAAGGGCACAGGGAAGAAGTAGATAAGAATGACAGATGTTTTGAAACTGGAAGTTTTGAAACCAAATGACTTGCATTAAGCAGTTTGTCTTTGGTCTGCTTCTGCCTTCTTTCTGCTACCTTTTTTCTCCTATGCTTGGTACTCTTAGGTTATTGTAAGCTTCCACTGTGAGACTGGTGGAAACCAGAGTGTCCTACCTCCTGAGAGGTAGCACACAGCAGCCCATGGCCTGCTTTTGGTTTAAAAGTATGTTTTGGGCTGGGCATGCAAAGAATAGAAATAATTAACTGGGTGTGATGGTGTGTACCTGTAGTTACCAGCTACTCGAGATGCTGTATTTATGACAGAGACACTGAGAACATGACTGTCAGCATAAGGGTTAATTCAGCTTGTGGTTTCAGGTTTTTTTTGTTTGTTTGTTTTTTAGTTGGAGTCTCACTCTATTGCCCAGGCTGGAGTGCAGTGGCACAATCATGGCTCAGTGCATCCTCGACCTCCTGGGCTCAGGTGATCCTTCTGCCTCAGCCTCCCAAGTAGCTGGAGCTACATGCGTGCACCATAATGCTTAGCTAATTTTTTGATTTTTTTTTTTTTTTGTAAAGATAAGGTCTTCCTATATTGCCCAGGCTGGTCTCGAACTCCTCGGCTCAAGGAGTCCTCTTGCTTCGGCTTCCCAAAGTGCTGGGATTACAGGCATGTCCCAAAGTTCATTTTTAAGGTCTGTTGTTTGGAATTGAAATCATATGATCTTATAGAAACAATGTAACACATGAGGGCTAAATTCTCAGACTTGCCTGCAAGTCTACCTCTACCTGATGTAGAATGAGACTAAAATGATCAATACAATGATGTTAGGTTCATTTTCGAATTTTTGGATACTGGAGGTCAACTTCTGCAGTTTAGAAAGGAAAAGGAAGAGATGGGAGATCTAGGCAAAATTCTGAAATACATTAAGTCGTTTGTCTTTGATCTGCTTCTACCGTTTCTCTGCTTCTTTTTCCCTCAGGTGCTTGGTGCTCTTAGATTATTGTAAGTTACCACTGTGGGACTAGTGGAAAACCAGAGTGTCCCACCTCCTGAGAGGTAGCGCACAGCAGCCCATGGACTGGTTTTGGTTTCAAAATGTGTTTTGGGCCAGGTGTGCAAAATATAAAAACAAAACAAACAAACAAACAAAAACTAGCTGGGTGTGGTGGTGTGTACCTCTAGTCCCAGCTACTGGAGATACTGGAGCGGGAGGATTGCTTGAGTCCAGGAGTTTGAGGCTGCAGTGAGCTATTATCACACCACTGCACTCCAACCTGGGCAACAGAGAGAGAGCATACTGTCTCAAAAAAAAAAAAAAAAGGATTTTGTTCACGTAGCATTTTAAAACATTTACAAATCGGAACACTTCATAAAAGTCTAAATTTGTGACTTCTTTTGAAGACAGTTATCTGGATCTGATTTTAAATGGGGCAAGCACTCTCTTGACAACTGTGCCTACTGTGCCTTTTCATACTACTAAAGCTGAGTGTCATTTGCATTCATTCCTAGGCTTAAGCCTTTTCTTTCAGTTAAGGAGAGAGTGAACTATTTTCATACCCTGTTTGAGAGGGACTTTTGTTTCAAGAAATATCTGACAACATGCAGATAACATCTGTGTTCAGAAAAACCTGTTTTCTCTGCCAGGATCCTGAGGCACTAGGACCACCCCCTCTTCCCACCTAACAAATGGGCCCTTGATATAGTGATAAGTGGGGCTCAAAAATTCAGTCATGGACAAGGTGGGAACCATTTAGTAGAATTAATGAAATGAGTGAAACTAGCCTGCCTGCACAGAGTATAGCTGAATGATCCTAATCCATTCGGGCTCCTGATGGTGGTAGTGGCCCCTCCTGGTTTGAAGAATTCTGGCCTCAAGTGATGCTCTTGCCTTAGCCCCCAAGTAGCTGGGACCACAGGCATGCATCTAGCAGTTCCTTTTTTGTTGGCACAATCTGGGCAGATTGGACTGGCAGGATACCGGAAACGTGTGGACTCAACATTTCGCCTCCCTGTCCCTTCTTAAGGCAGGGCTACCTGTCCATTTGTTCTCTCTTTAAGACAGTGGACAGCACCATTCCAGTGTCTCTCACTGCTTTGTGGCTCTTTGCCAGAAGGAGATTTACTAAGAACTTCTGAATGATAGACTTGGACTTGCAGAGCTTATTTAGATTTAGAGGAGAGCCCAGAGGGGTGTGCTGACAAAGCACACCCTGTGTTCTGGGCATCACGGGTGTCTGCTTAAATGCATGAAGTGTTCTAATTCCCTCTAAAACTGCCAGGCAGATATGGGCTGTAGTTGGATCATAAGTCTACTTCTTCTGGGGCAGGTTGAGGGCATGCCATGCTGTCCTCTTATAGAAACAGAAGACTGCTAAGTGTAGGAGAGTTCTTGCAAGGATTTCACAAACATGATGTTCATTTTCTTTGTTCTTGCATTTTGTTGAATTTTGGAAAGGCAGACGTCTTCCTGTGACTTAATTAAAGGTCGTCCCCAATTGTCACAGATTAATCCCACCAGTTTTCTCTGGTGAAAGAGAATAAAATAATCAATAACATAGCACTTGTTAGGAGGCTTCTAAGGGGTGTTCGATCAAGGGTGCTTCAGAATAATTACCTGTGCAATTAGGCCAGTGTATAGTGATTTTTCTATAGTCTGTCAGTTCACACTCGATCTGAACTATTCTGACTTTTGAATACACAGTAGTCCCTAGACCGCTGCAACTGGTCTATGGGGATGGGATGAAGCAGAGACTTGGCATTTATTTGTATTGTTTTTTACCTGCCAAAGCTGCCTGTTATTAAGATAGAGATGATAATAAAGTTCTTTATTGATTGATTGATTGATTTTTTGAGTCAGGGTCTCAGTCTGTCACCCAGGCTGGAGTACAGTGGCAGAATCATGGTTCACCACAGCCTTGACCTCCAGGACTCAGGTGATCCTTCCAACTCAGCCTCCTGAGTAGCTGGGACTACAGGTGCATGCTATTATACCTGGCTAATTTTTGAATGATTTATAGAGATGAAGACTCCCCATGTTGCCCAGGCAGGTCTTAAATTCCTGGGCTCAAGAAATTCTCCTGCTTGGGCTTCCCAGAGTAAACCAAGCGTGAACCAACATGCTAGACCAATAATGAAGTTCTTAATTAAGTCTTTACATAAAACTACAAAATACCCTTAATATCTCTTTTTTTGTTTGTTTCTTTTTTTTTGTTTTTTTTTGTTTTTGAGATGGAGTTTCACTCTTGTTGCCCAGACTGGAGTGCAGTGGCATGCTCATGGCCACCGCAGCCTCAACTTGCTGGGCTCTGGCGATCCTTCCACCTAAGCCTTCCAAGTAGCTGGAACTACAGGCGTGTGCTACCACACCTGGCAAATTTTTTATTTATTGTAGAGACGAGGTCTTGCCATGTTGCTCAGATGGGTCTCGAACCCTTGGGCTCAGGCAATCTACTTGCCTCAGCCTCCCAAAGTGCTGGGATTACAGGCTGAGCCACCGAGCCTCGCCCTTATATTTCTTTTATAGTTCTTAGCTAACAGAAATTACTGGTACCCAAATCTCATGGTCTTTAATGTTTTGCAAACTAGCACATACTTTACAATATTAAAATATATTAGGCTGCAGAAGAACATGTTTACTTGTCAGATTAGCAAAACAAAGATCTAATGATGTCGCTTTCATGTAGTTTGAAAAACTGCCTCTAGGAAAGTAGAGAAGTAATAATGTATAGTATTTAAGAATTATTTATCATCTAACTTTTGAAAAGTAATATGGTGACTGCATTAAGAGGTTTATTTTTTTTCCTTATGTTTCAAAAGTGGATATTTTATAACTGTTTTTATTGTTTTCAGGCTTGATCTTTCAGAGGAAGAGTATAAAATACTTTTCAAATCCATTAATGGGTAAGTTGGCAGCTTTGATTTGATCAAGTGCATGAGTGTCTATATATATGTTTCCTTTTGGAAAAAGAAAATACATATAAGTAGTATACATTTCTATGTAACTGTCTTAGAGTGGTATAATATTAGTTTTCTTAGTTCTTTTATAGGAAATATTTTGTTGGGATATGAAAAAGCCCTTCAAAGAGGAGACAGGTTAGGAAATATATAATTGTTACATAGTAGACACGTCTAATTTTTTGTGTGTGACATAATCTTTGTTCTTTTTTTTTTTTTTTGAGTTGGAGTCTCACTCTGTCACCCAGGCAGGAGTGCAGTGCAGTGGCATGCTCACAGCCATGCCAGCCTTGACCTTGCTGGCTCAGGTGATCCTTTTGTCTCAACCTTTCAAGTAGCTGGAACCACAGGTGTGTGCCACCATACCTGGTTCATTTTTTGATTCATTGCAGAGATAAGGTCTCGCCAATTTTCCTAGGCTGGTCTGGAACCCCTGGGCTCAGGCAATCCTTTCACCTTCGCCTCCCAAAGTGCTGGGATTACAGGTGTGAGCCACTGCATCTGGCCATCTTTGTTCTTTTAATGCTTGTCTTAAATGTTTTGAAGCCACTTTGAATGGCATGGCATACTGCTTACCTAGGGGATTTATAAGTCCTAAATCTGAAGATATTGATTGGTTATCTTTCAGAGGTAATTTGAGTAGAACTTGGAAAAAATTTTTCTATCTTCTGTCCTCACCACAAAATATATGATGGGTTAGTTCACAGAAAAAGACTTTTATTCATGAAAATTTGTTTGTTACTCTTAATTTAAGGAAGGAAAGCTCATTGTAGCAATTAAAATTATTTTAATTATCAGATTGGCAAAGATAAAAAAAATTTGCTAATACTTTATGGCAAGAGTGTGACAAAGCAAGTACTCATACTTTATTTGTAGAAATGTAAATTATATAGTCTTTTGGGGCAGTTTTGAAATACCTACTGAAAATAGAAATACGTATACCCTTTGACCTGGGAACTTAAGGAGGAATTTTATTTTATGAATACATTCTCCCTCCCCATCCCCCGCCTGAAGACTTAGGCCCAAACACATTCACTGTAGTATTGTCTGACAGACCCCCACTTTAGAAGTCACCCTGTAGTCTGCCAGTTTGTAATTGGTTAAATAAAATAGACTGTGCACATTTAATCAAATACTATGTGGGGTTTTAAAAAAGGCGATATCTATAAGTGTTGCTTTGGATCACTATTGTCTTGCAAACAGTGTGGTACTGTTACATGAAAAAGGCAAGGCACATAGTGGTGTATATAGTATATTCCCATTTGCTTTTTAAAAGTTTTTAAAATTTTTAAAATTTTTAAAATTTTTAAAATTTTTTGCATTGGCGTCTCACTGTTGCCCAGGCTGGAATGCAGTGGCACGCTCATGGCCACCCCAATCTCGACCTGCTGGGCTCTGGTGATCCTTTTGCCTCAGCCTTCCACGTAGCTGGAACTACAGGCGTGTTATCACACTGGCTAATTTTTTGATTTATGGTAGAGATGAGGTCTCGCCAATTTGCCCAACCTGGTCTTGAACCCCTGGGCTCAGGCAGTCCTTTCACCTCGGCCTCCTAAAGTGCTGGGATTACAGGCTTGAGCCACTGTATCCGGACTGCTTTTGTTTTTAAGGTAGTGCTGAGAAGCTATGCACATTTCTACCAAATCAATGCAACAAATTTTAATGGTAGTTGTTTATGATTAGGAGTGTAGTGGTGGTGGTGGGGAGGTTACTGGGAAACTTTAAAAGCAGCTTTATTTATTATTGTTTTTTACTTTTAAAAACCATATTCATTTAGTGCTTTTTTAAAAAGCTATGTTCACAAAAATTTACCTTCAGTTCAGTTTGGTTCAGCAAATATTTACTGTAAGATCAGTCGGTTTAGTAAAACATTTACAGTCCCTGGTATGTGCTATGTGCAAGGTACTTTGGCATGGACAAAGAAATTCAGGCTAGAATAAATATAATGGTAGAGCCTCAAAAATATACTTTTTGATCTCTTTTATCCTTTCCTCCCTCTCTTCAACTGCATTCCCTTAGGAAGGAATCTGAAATATTCCTACAGTATAGGCAGGAATATATACTTTTGGGAGCGAGCTTGTCCAGATGCCCATTATGTCTTCTTGGAAACCAGCAATGGTCCTTAAATTTACAAGGGAGTGCGTTTTGTGTCTTCTTCCCTTGTTTCCTGCATTTCCACCGGTTCTCTCTCTTGTAGCTACCCCTCTTCTTTTCTCCCTAGCATAGTCCCAATACATGTACTCCAAAGTGGGATTAACCAGGGCCCTTATTCACTGCTTCTGAGTGTCACTGGAAAACGAGCAGTATTCTAATGCAAGTTCAGAAACACCTTTATTGAGCCCTGTTGCGCGGTTGACCCCATACTATTTTGTGTGGTAATACAGAGGTGAAAAGACAGGGCCCTGCCTTAAAGGAGTTTTTGGTTTAGGAAGGGCAGTCAAATTTTACTGTATGAAAGGACTTTTGGGGTAAGACATACCAAATTTGGTTAGAGGCAGCTTTTTAAATGCTGAGTTAATGAAAAGAGAGACCTGCTAATGAGACTTCATTAAACCACTTTTAATTGTAGGGTTTTCTGCATGGTTTTGTGGCAGATGTTCTACCACACAGATCTTTATGTTTTCTATTAGACTGGTCTTCCTAAAAGCAAAAACCACTCATCTCTGTTTCTCCAGGCAAAGACTGAGTCTGACTCATGGAAGAAGCAGGATATATTTCTTGAATGAACAACAGTTTCACAAGTGATGGTTCACATATCTCGAATTAATATTTAAATATTTTCAAAATGTTAATATGTTTAATCCAACTTTTTAAACATCTTTTGAATATCTTTAGTTGTTTCAAGACCTGTTATAAAGTTTAAAATTTTATTTATTTATTTTTATTTTTATGTTTTTGAGTTTGAGTCTCACTCTGTCGCCCACGTGGGAGTGCAGTGGCACACTCACAGCCACTGCATCCTCAACCTGCTGGGCTCAGGTGAGCCTTCCGCCTCAACTTTCCAGTAGCTGGAATTACAGGCATGTGCTACCATGCCTGACTATTTTTTGATTCATTGTAGAGATGAAGTCTTACCAAGTTACCCAGGCGGGTGTCAAACCCCTGAGCTCAGGCAGTCCTTTCGCCCTGACCTTCCAAAGTGCTGGGATTACAGGCTTGAGCTACCACGCCTGGCCTTAAAGCTAATTTTGAAAGTTGATATAAAAACATAGTAGTTTTTAAAATATATCACCTTTGTGAGTAAAATAAAATCAAATTTTATTTCATAAGTTTGTGAGTGCCTCTTTTCCTAGACTTTTTCTAAAATTGTAACTTGGTTTTTTAAAAACAATTTCTAGTACCATGTTTATTTCTGAAGTGATCTCAGGGTAACAATCAGGGATTAAATTCTTGTAAATATTTAATTCTAGCCTAAAATATTTTTATGACCATTTTTTATAGTTAAAATTATTATTTGTGAACTAAAACTTACTCAGGATATGCAATTGACTTGACATCACTGATTACCTTAATTTAAGCCTGGAATTTTATCTCCATTTGATTTCTACCTCTGTGTAATCTTGACCTTATTGTTTACTTTTTATTTGTCCTCACTGTATTTCGTTAAGTAGACTTACTGAAGAATTTACGGAAGAATATGCACTGAAGTGTTGTTAATTGCAGGAGTTTCTGAATGGCTACGATTGTAAATATTCTTATATTTTCTTTTTTGCTTTAGTTTTTAAAATTTCTTTAGTGATCTTACTACTTATATAATAAGGAAAAATTGATTTAAAATAAAAATATTGTGTATTTTCTCTGTGTGGTGGAGGAGGCAAAATATACCTTATTTGATTTGCTTGATGTTGTTTCAGAATCCTTTTTCCTGGAGGAAGTGTTGACCTCATACACTCAGATTACGCTGCAGTGGCTGAAATATTTTACAATTTGGCCAAACAGGTAAATATCATTTATCGCTTATTATTCCAGATGGATGTTTGTAAGTTTCTGTGTGGATAGTTCATTTTTTAAGCATAGGGTAATACTTCCTTCACAATTACCCTAGCCTTATCACCCTTTTAACCTTTGAGGCACCTGTTCTTGAACAGCCAGTGGCTGCTCCCACCTATTTTCTGTGTACTTCATCTGTTCTGTGCTTCCAGAGAAGTCTAAGAGCACAACTAACTGGCCCTCTCTCCTAATGCTCATTAATGTGAACCATGCTCTTATGTGGCTTAGTAATTCTGGTATCTGTATCCACTTCTTTTTTTATTATGTACTGCGCATTGTTCCTGTGTTTTTAGTTCTCATCTCTCTTGAAACCTGGTCTTCCCAATTGATTCACTCCTGGTTGACCTTTCTCGACAGTGAGACTCCATGTGCATTTACCAAGCTCTGACCCCCTGACTTCTCCTTTGTAATGTTCACATTGTGACTGCCTTTACATCATAGCTCAAAATCTTACTAATTTCTCCCCTCAACCAGTAACAGTGATTTTTATTTTTGAAAATATTTTTGAAATTTAATTTATTTAACTTAATTTTATTTTAAAGATGTGGGGTACAATTCAGGATTAGGTATACAAGTGATCATCGTACAGATAAAGTTTGGGCCTCCCCTTGGTTCCCACTTTGCCTGGTTTGAGATCAGGTACCCTTATTGACATTGTGTTTCCTCCTGCATCCTGGTAGTATTCTGCTTCTGCCAATCCCTTTCTTACAGTATATGGTAAATGTTCAGGGTCAGGCAACCACCTCTGGTCCCTTCCCACTGTGGGAACTTTTCTGTTCTCTTAATAAATCCTGCTTTAAAAAAAAAAAGTTCAGAGTCATTTATGAGTGAGAACATGTAGTACTCTGTTCTTTATTTCTGGATAGATCACTGAGTATGTTTGTTAGGGTACGGATAGGGTGAGGGTGGAGAGGTGCAGGGAGGCGCAGCACCACCAGAGCTGGCAAGCCGGAGGTGCGGCGCTGGGAACCCAGAGATCCAAGTAAATGCAAAGAATTGCAGCACACAGAGATGAGAGAAGAAAAGATTTATTTAAGAAAAGTTCACCCCCCCACAGACAGGGAGTGGGTCTACACTGTAGGTGAGTGTGGCATCGTAGCCCCCCAAAGCCCTGGCTTAAATCTTTTCCTTGGAGATGTTGCATGTGACTGCCATGACTTCCTTATTGACCACCTGTGGATGTCTTGGAGATCCTGTGTCACAGAGACCCATTAGTGTCCACCCACATTATCATAGCCCCTAGAGAAGGGCATGACAAGGATTCTAATTCTCCTGCACCTTCCCAAATGACATTCCTTAGAGCTAATGAAGGGTGGACCTCCCCTTATCTCCTATGCATTCCCAATGGGTAGCTTCAGGGGATCCTTGACGTCACCATAGATAGTACCCAATTTACTGGAAGATTGAATCCCTACCTGCTCCCCCTCTGAGCAGTTATAACTTTTGTAATTACAAGTTTCATGACTTTTGCAGTCCTTGCCCAATGCATGCTGTCTTAGGCCTTATAAATTCCCTTTACTCTAGGCAAGCCTGATTGCTACTATGAGATACCTCTGATGCCTGGCACCAGGAAGTTTGTTCCTGAAAAGACAAAGTCGGCAAAGTTCATTTTACTTAAAGTGTGCATTTCTCCAAAAGCATAGCTTCTACTTTCTCATCACTGTATTAAGATTTAGAAAGGGGAGTAAAGAAAAATGCATTTCCTGCTATTGGCCTGTCCTTTCAATGATTGACTCTAAATTCATCCAATTGGCTTTGAAGTTCATATGAGTGATGGCAATTTTTAAATTAACCTTGCTGTTTCTTGTATTTTGCCAACTTCCTTTTAAATATTTCCCTAAATAACTGTTTTAAGCAGTTGAGATACTTGTTTTAAAACTTTTAATTGCTAGACTAAATAACTTTTCCAGCCTGTGTGTGAGCTTGGTCTAAGGTGATATTAAGTTTTAGCCTATTTATGGATCCTGGAGAGTTTTTCAGAAATCCACATATAACTTAAGTGCCTGTCTGGTGACAAAAGATATGCATTATTCTTGTTTTGAAAAGTTTTAGTGAACTTAGTTTTCTCTTTCTGTCATTCTGAAAGAGTTTTGATGGTGGAGACTATTTTCCTGTGTGGGGCACATGCCTTGGATTTGAAGAGCTTTCCGTACTGGTTAGTGGAGAGCACTTACTAACACTCACAAATACTACTGAAGTAGCAATGCCACTGAACTTCACTCAAGGTAAGAATATTCTTTTCAATGTCTTTAAAAATGTATACCGGACAGGATTAATAAGTAGTAAATATCAAAGTAAAAATGCCTATAACATTAATTTGTAAATTATTTACACAGGCTGAGGTGTGAATGACCACCCTTGTACCTATTTATGAGGATGACTTAAGGTCTTGTGAAGTTTGATAACTCATTGTTTCTACTAATATCAGGACCAAAATGTGATTCAGAATCCTGAAATTGAACCTGGTTTTGAGTCCTAACTTTCTCACTTTGGCCTTGGGGAATCTGTGCCCCTTCCTTACCTTCAGTTTCCTTATTTACAAAATTCTTAGAGCTTTTTGTGAAAATTAAATAAGATGATGTTTTCTAGGCACTGTGCTAAGCACTTTAAATACAGTTCTTTTAAATGTTAGCTATTATTATTATCTCAACATTTTCTCCTTAACTATTCACTCTCAGATTCAACTGGGTGTCCTACAATTTAGTTCTAGCATTAACCACTTGGAATGAGTGTGGGCCCACGAGTTAAAGGGCATGGTCCCCAGCAAGACTGTCTTATCATCCGTGAGGGTACCAGATCTCAAACCAGGCAAAGTGGGGACCAAAGGGAGGCCCAAACTTTGCCTGTATGATGTCCACTTGTATACCTAATCCTGAATTGTACCCCACATCTTTCAAATAATGTATATATAAGGAAAGCAAAAATTAAAATCTAAAAAAAACCTGTTGTTATATTTGTGACGTCAAAATTTTCTGTCTTTCTAAAATGAATTAATATGAATTTACCAAGATTAAAAAAAAAAAAAAAAAAAAAGACTGTCTTATCTCAGATGCCAACCACTAGTCAACATCCCCAGGCCACCTACACATTTTACCAACTGCTACAAATGACTCACAGAACTCAGGAAAGTATATATTGCTCACCAACTTTGAACTCCATGAACTTCAGTGTCAGAGTTTTTATTGAAGTTTCATTACGAACATGATTGGTTGAATCATTGGCTACAAGACTGAATTCCGTCTTCAGCCCCTATTCTATCCTTAGAGATTGGGCTGACTCAAAATTTCAACCTACTAATCATGGGGCTAGTCTTTCCAGTGATCAGACTCCAACCTGAAATAATTGGAGGCCCACCCTGAGTCATTTTATTAGCATAACAAAGGTACTCTTAACACTCAGGAAATTCCAGGGGTTTTAGAAGCTCCCTGTCAGTAACCCAGGACCAAGTCCAGACAGATTCTTTATTATACTACTCTATGTAAATAGGCAGTGATTCTTATAGATTACCTGATCTCTGAATTCTCAGAATTGAATACTACTAGCCATTCCTGTCATAAGGAATGATTTTGGAAGAAAATTAGTAGTAGTCATACATAGAACCTACAGAAAGCTTTATACTTTTGAAAGCTCCTTCCATTGCCTCACTTAATCACTGCAAAAATTCTGTGGGAAGTATATGTATTAGGTCAAGACTTCTTTGGTTGTGTATGCTTGAAACCCAGGATGTTTCAAAGTTCTGGGGATCTCATGGAACCCATTAGCAAGAATGAGGGGACTGGTTTGGAACAGCTGCCGTGATTCTTTTATCCATTTGCTGGTATTTGGGTCTATGTATCTGACTACAGAGCCTTCAGTGCTGACCACTAAGATATATTGCTTATTTGATCTGTTTACTGAATATAAATTTCTTGTCTTGGTTAATGCTCTTTTCTACATTGTTTGTAATTTTTTTTTTTTTTTTTTCTGAGTTGGGGACTTCTCTGTTGCCTAGACTGGAGGCAGTGATGTAATTCTGGCCCACTGCAGCCACTCCTGGGCTCAAGTGATCCACCCACTTCAGCTGCCTGAGTAGTTGGGACTACAGGCGTGCACCATCATACTTAGCTGTTTTGTATTTTTTATAGAGATGAGGTCTCACTATGTTGCCCAGGTTGGTCTTGAACTACAGGGCTCAGTTTCCCAAAGTGCTGGGATTAGAGGCGTGAGGCACTGTGCCTGGTTTACATTGTTGGTATTTTTAATCATTTAAGTCTCAGATACCTTTGAAAATAATGTTGAAAGTTCTGAGCCGGGCTCGGTGGCTCAGCCTGTAATCCCGTGCCTTTGGGAGGCTGAGGTGAGTGGATTGCCTGAGCTCGCGGGTTCGAGACCCGCCTGGGCAGCAAGACCTCATCTCTACAATAAATCAAAAAATCAGCCGGGCATGGTAGTGCATGCCTGTAATTCCAGCTACTTGGAAGGCTGAGGCGGAAGGATTGCTGGAGCCCAACAGTTTGAGGCTGCGGTGGCCGGGAGTGGCCACTGCACTCCAGTCTGGGCGACAGAGTGAGACTCCAACTCAAAAAAAAAAAAAAAAAAAGAAAGTTCTGGATTTTTTCTGAGAAAACAAATGAATACACATGTGGAAAATTTTACTTGTTTTTCAGAGCGGTCTAGGGAACTTGAGTTAAGAGTCTCTGCTTATTGTAGCTAACTCGCTATAATTCTTATATCAGAAGAATTTTATTTATTTATGCTCAACTTTTAGAAGAAAAATACCAGGTCTGAAGTATATTTGGATTTATGTTAAACACATTTTGTGCTTGATTGAAATACTTCTGTGGAAATGATGTGTTTTGCTTATTATTTAGTCATCTTGATTATGTCATCATAATGGCCTCTCTTTCCAGACAGGTAACTTCAGTGGTTTTTAAAAAAATTTAAATTATTTCTTTTGTATTAAATTATTTCAGGTTCATTACAGAGCAGAATGTTTCAGAATTTTCCCAATGACTTGTTATTGTCATTAGCGGTAGAACCTATGACTGCAAACTTCCACAAGTGGAGCCTCTCCATGAAGGTATCACATGAATTACACAATGAGTTAATGTGTTACAATAACTACAGAAGTAATCATTTTGTTTTATTTTATACTCTAGAATTTTACAATGAATGAAAAGTTAAAGAAGTTTTTCAATGTATTAACTACAAATACAAAGGATGGAATTGAGTTTATTTCAACAATGGAAGGTATTATAGCATGTATACTTTATCTCACTTATTAATTTTGATTTTATATGTCTTTTTTCTTATTAATAAAATCATGTTTCTTTGGGACCTGAAGATGGAAGTAGAGCATTTTTGGAGACAATAGATGTGTTTTGTCTGTGTTCCAAATCAATTTCAGTTTACCTGGGTATTTTCCAGAATGGGGTGATGAAGAAGAAAAGTAAAAGAATAAGGGGGGTGGAGATGACAAAAGGAACTTCTGTTTCTAGCAATTTTGCAGATTAAATGCCTTGACAAATTCTCTTTCAGACAACAACAAAAAGTGTGACTTACATAGAGAAACATCTTATTAATGAAGTGGCAGGGAAATAAGGATACTCATGCCCAAAACTTCAAGAGTTGAGTGAAATATTTAAACCAGGATTTTGGTCTGGCATGGTATCTTGTAATTCCAGGGCTTTGGGAGGCTGAGGTGGGAGGATTGCTTGAGCCCAGTAATTCAAGGCTGCGATGAGCTATGATCTTGCCACTGTCCTCCAGACTGGACCTCAGAGTGAGACCCTGTCTCAAAATAAATAAATAAGTAAATAGATACATATAGGCAGTTACTGAATCAGGAGCCCCCTACATGGATAGTGGATCATGGAGCAGGATCTGAACAGCTACAGCAGCAATGTAATGGTGAACTCAAAATACACCTGGGATCCTGCCTGCAGAATTGCAAGGAGAGTTGCCTGTCTTGAACCTTGTCACTAAGGGAGTGGGGTAGCCAGTGGAGAATATAAGTCTTGATCATTCATAACAACAGGTTGGTTTCCTAGTGATACTAACTGGGAAGTTGGACAATCTCAAGTCAAGAATTTTGTTCAAAGTTGTCTCAGACTGTTAATGCCCACACATGCATGGATGAAGCAAATATGAATAATTCTCTTGGGTAGACAAGACATTCATTCCAGGCTTTAAGGAATTAGAAAAATGAACAATTCACAACCAAAAAAGCAACAATGCACAAACAAAAAAGTACCATGAATGAGAACTTTCAGAAACAACAGATGCAAAAGCAGACCTGCATGAATATTGGATATTAGAATTATGAGATACAGCCAGGTGTGGTGACTTACACCTGTAATCTTAGCACTTTGGGAGGCTGAGATAGATGAATTGCTCGAGTCCAGGAATTCTTGACCAGCTTGGGTAACATAGCGAGACCATGTCTTGACAAAAAAATAAAATAATTAGCCAACTGTGGTGGCGCTCGCCTATAGTCTCAGCTACTAGGGAGGCTGAAGTGAAGGATTGCCTGAGCCCAGGAGGTTGAGGCTGCAGTGAGCCATGATCATGCCACTACACTCCAGCTTGGGTGACAGAGTTAGACCTTGACTCAAAAAAAGAAGAAAAAAGAATTATGGATACAGTATAATGTTTTTAAAGTTGTTAATGTTATTGTTATTATTATTTTTTATTTTTATTTTTTATTTATTTATTTTTTATTATGAAGTTGTGGGGTACAGTTAAGGGTTAGGTATACAATTGCGTTTCATTAAGGCACCCTGTTGATATGGGGTGTTTCCCTGTTCCCAGACAGATATTTGCTACTGTAAATCCCATCTCCCTCCCCCCACCATAGTTTCCCAGTACTGTCAGTCATTTTCGTATAGTATTGGACTGGATGTTTAAGGTCCATTATATGCGTGAGAACATGTGATACTCGGATCTTTGTTTCTGTGAGAGGTCACTCAGTATTATAGACTCTAGTTCCATCCAGGTTGCTGCGAAATTCATGATTTTGTTCTTTTTTATGGCCGCGTAGTATTCCATCGTGTATATGTACCACATTTTTTTAATCCAGTCCTCTTTTGACGGGCAGCATGGCTGTTTCCAGGTTCTTGCTATTGTGAACAACGCTGCGATAAACATGCGTGTGCAGGTATCTTTTTTATAGAGTGATTTTGTGTTCTTCAGGATATATTCCCAGTAGGGGGATTGCGGGGTCATATGGGAGGTTGGTATTTAGAGCTTTTAGGAATCGCCACACTGCTTTCCACAGAGGTTGCACTAGTTTACACTCCCACCAACAGTGTAGAAGTGTTCCCTTTTCACCACACCCTCTCCAGCAGCTGTTATTTTTTGAGTTGTTGATAATTGCCATTCTGACTGGAGTTAGGTGGTATCTCAGTGTGGTTTTGATTTGCATCTCCCTGATGATTAGTGAGGTTGAACATTTCTTCATGTGTTTGTTGGCTGCTCGGATGTCTTCCTTTGTGAAGTGTCTGTTCATATCTTTTGCCCATTTTATAATGGGGTTGTTTGTTTTTTTCTTTTCAGCACGTTTGAGTTCCTTGTAGATCCAGGATGTTAAGCCTTTGTCGGACCTGGAGTTGGCAAATATTTTTTCCCAGTCTGTGGGCTGTCTCCCTGCTCTCTTGATGGTTTCTTTGACTTTGCAGAAGCTTGTCAGTTTAATAAGGTCCCACTTGTCTATTTTCTCTCTTATGAGCTGTGGGTTTTGTGTTTTGTTCAGGAATTGGATGCCAGTTCCGATTTCCATGAGAGTATTTCCTTCATTTTCTAAGGTTCTTATGGTTTGAGGTTTTACATTTAGGTCTCTGATCCATTTGGAATTAACCTTTGTGCATGGGGATAGATAGGGGTCCTGTTTCAATCTTCTGCATGTGGTC
>NW_007255913.1:14706-33077 GCF_000164805.1 Carlito syrichta | reverse complement strand
CTTTACCTGGCTTGGGTATCAATGTGATGTTGGCTTCGTAAAATGATTGGGGAGAGTTCCATCTTTTCAATTGCCTGGAATACCTTCATTAGGATTGGTATCAGCTCCTCCTTAAATGTCTTGTAGAATTCTGCTGGAAAGCCATCTGGTCCAGGGCTTTTTTTTGTAGGAAGTTTTCTTATTACGTAGTCGATTTCCTTGATTGTTATTGGTTTATTTAGGGTCTCAATTTCTTCTTGTTCCAACTTAGGTAGGTTGTGTGATGTCAGAAAGTCCTCCATTTCCTTAAGGTTTTCAAGTTTGTTTCCATACAAGTGTACGTAGTAGTCTCTAATGATCTTTTGTATTTCTTCAGGGTCAAATGTGACTTCATCTTTTGTGTTTCTGATTGTGCTTATTTGGTTTTTTTCTCGTTTTTTCTTGGTCAGTCTAGCTAGGGGACCATTGATCTTGTTTATGCTTTCGAAGAACCAGCTTTTTGTTTCATTGATTTTTTTCTATTATCTTTTTGTCTTCTATGTCCTGGATTTGGGCTTTTATTTTGGTGATCTGGGTTCTTCTGCTGAAGTTAGGGTTTTTGTGGTCTTGCTTTTCCAGTTTCTTTAGGTGGCTTGTTAGGTTGTGAATTTCTGTTCCTTCTATTTTCCTCATGTGTGTTTGTAGGGATATAAATTCCCCTCTTATTACAGCTTTTAAGGTGTCCCAGAGATTTTGGTAAGATGTTTCTTCATTTTCATTTGTTTCCAGGTATCTTTTGATCTCTGTTTTGATGTCATCATTGACCCAGGAGTTGTTTAGCATCATGCTGTTTAGTGTCCATGTGTTTGTGTGTTTTGGGGGGACTTTGTTGGTGTCAATGTTTATTTTTATTCCACTGTGTCCGAGAAGGTGCATGGTAGGATTTCAGTCCTTTTAAATTTGCTTATGCTTGATTTGTGTTCAATTATGTGGTCAATCTTAGAATATGTTCCATGCGGTGATGAGTAGAATGTGTATTCTGTGGTCTTTGGATGGAGTGTTCTGTAGGTATCAATTAAGTCCATTTGGTCCAGAGTATCATTGAGGTTCCGGATCTCCTTGCTGATTTTTTGTCCTGATGATCTGTCTAGGGTTGTGAGTGGTATATTAAAGTCCCCAGTTATGATGGTGCTAGAGTCAGTGTCTTTCTTTAGTTTTCCTAGAAGTTGCTTTATGAAAGTTGGCGCACCTATGTTGGGTGCATATATGTTTATGATAGATATTTCTTGTTGATGGAGTGAACCTTTTATCATTATGTAGTGGCCCTCTGTATCTTTTTTAATTTTTGATAGCTTAAATGGTATTTTTTCTGAAATTAGGATTGCAACTCCTCCTTTTTTTTGTGTTCCATTCGCCTGAAAATTTGTTTCCTATCCTCTTACTTTGAGTCTGTGTATGTCTTTTCTAGTGAGATGGGTCTCTTGAAGGCAGTATGTTGTTGCCTGGTGATATTTTATCCATTTTGTCATTCTGTGTCTTTTCAGTGGTGCGTTTAGTCCCTTCACATTCAGACTAATTACTGAAATGTGAGAGTTCGTCCCTATCATGGAGTTCTTATTGAGTTGTTGTTCTTCCACTTGGTTTTTTCTTTTTTTTGTTTTTTGTCTTTCTTTTGGTTTTGGGGTTGGTTCGTGTATATTTTATTCTTTTCCCTGTACTCTTGTGAAGAACGTTGTTCTTTTTCCTTCTGTGTTTTGTACTTTCTTAAGTGTTTCATGTAGAGATGGTTTGATGGCAGCATAAGTTCTTAGGGATTGGATATCTGGGAAAGATTTTAATTCTCCCTCACTGAAGAAGCTTAGCTTGGCCGGGTAGGTTATTCTTGGTTGAAATTGTTTATCTTTTAGGACTTTGAAGATAGGGCTCCAAGCTCTCCTAGCCTGCAGGGTTTCTGCAGATAAATCTGCTTCTATTCTGATCTTCCATGGTAGGTGATCTGGCCTTTTTCTCTTACTGCCTTTAGGATTTTTTCTTTTGTGCCTACTTTATTTAGGCGAATTATTACGTGTCTAGGAGTTGGTCTTCTCATTTGTTGTCTTGCAGGGGTTCTCTGAATCTCCTGTGTTTGAATTTTTGCATCACTAATTAGATAAGGGAAGTTTTCTTGGATGATCTCATGGAAAGTTTGTTCCAATGTGGTCTCTGTTTCTCTTCCTCAGAGAGTCTGATTACTCTTAGGTTAGGCCTCTTGAGTTAGTCACTCATCTCTTGAAGGTTTTGTTCTGTCTTTTTGAGCTTATTTTCTGTGTTTTTAAGAGTTTGGGTTATTTGTATATTTTGGTCCTCAGGCTCTGAGATTCTTTCTTCTGCTTGGGTAATTCTGCTTTCCATGCTTATCAGTTTGTTATTTATTTCATTCACAATATTCTTTATTACTCTTATCTCAGATATCAGCTCCTTCCTAGTTTCTTCTTGTGTCTCCTCAATTCTTTTTAATCTCTCCATTATTGTTTTGATATCTACATTTGCAGTTTGAGACCCTTCATTCTGGGGGCTTTTCATTGTTTGCATTCCAAAGTCAGTTTTCTCAGTATCTGCTCTCCCAGGCGTCTGGGAGAGACCCATACTCTTCTTTTGGTTTTTCTTCATTTCTGTAGATTTTTCTCCCTCTCCCCCTTTCCCTCCCTTTCTTCAATTCTGTTTTTGAGGGAAGGTGGAGTTGCTTTTATTTCTCTTCTGCAATGACCTGTTCTTTCTTATGAGGGTCTTCTGGTTTTGTTCACTTTTCCCTCTGCTTTACAGTCTGTCTGTTCAGCAGTATGTAGTCTTGGTCCCTAGATTTAAAAAGGGGGCGTATAAAAGAGGAAAATAATGGAGGAAGGGGGAGTCAATAGGGAGTTAGAAAGAGAGAAGTGCGAGAGGGAAAACAGATATACATACCAACTATCAGGTGAGAAGGAGACACAGGGCTGGGAAGAGGTGAAGAAAGACACGTAAGAAAGATTCCCTAAAGAGTACTGATAGCTACACAGAGACAGGCCAGTAAAATCGAGAAACAGTGTAAGTCAGAAGGTAAACAACAAACGTGATCTAAACCAACAGTTACAGTGATAAAAGCATAAGTCAAAATAAGCGAAAGAGAGAAGTGCGAGAGGTAAAACAGATATACATACCAACTATCAGGTGAGAAAGAGACACAGGGCCGGGAAGAAGTGAAGAAAGACACGTAAGAAAGATTCCCTAAGGAGTACTGATAACTACAGAGACAGGCCAATACAATCGAGAAACAGTGTAAGTCAGAAGGTAAACAACAGACATTATCTAAACTAACAGTTACAATGATAAAATGATAAGTCAAAATAAGCGAAAGAGAGAAATGCGAGAGGTAAGACAGATATACATACCAACTATCAGGTGAGAAAGAGACACAGGGCCGGGAAGAAGTGAAGAAAAACACGTAAGAAAGATTCCCTAAAGAGTACTGATAGCTACACAGAGACAGGCCAATAAAATCAAGAAACAGTGTAAGTCAGAAGGTAAACACCAAACGTGATCTAAACCAACAGTTTCAATGATAAAATCATAAGTCAAAATAAGCGATCAGACTAGAGTCACTTCTCTGATCTCCGATTCCGGCCTCTCCCTTTTGTTTTTCGTTGCAGTGTAGGGGTGGGGCTTTGTCTCCTGTTTCGCGCTGTTGCCTTAGGAACTGAGGTAAAGTTTGTTGATAGGTGGGCGGGGCAATGGAAGTCTCTGCCTGGAGAATAGCAAGGTAGTTTAAGCAGATCTGTTTTTCTCCACTTGTCTGGGTCCCCCGGCTTGGGGTCTCGCACTGAGTGCCTCAGCCAGGGTGGGCCCGGAGTTCCAGAGCTCCAAAGTCCCAAAGGGCGGGTGGTGAGCAGTGAGAGTGGTGCTGGGCCCCCTACAGGGTACTTCAGCCAGGAATGGGACTGGTGTCTCTGAGGGGCAGGTGCCCAGAGCCTCCCTGTGCGACCGGCGGCTTGGTGCCGGGCTGGAGACAGTGCAGCCAGGGAGGGATCTGGAGGGGGGCTGGGACCAGAGACTTCCACACACGTAGTAGAACAGCAGCAGTCGGGGGGGCGCAATATCTGGCCCTGTGTGGGACCGAAGTTCCCGTGCCTGGCACCAACATGGTTGGTGGTGGGCTGGGGGATGGGGGAAGAGAAGTAATAGCCTTTTTGGGAACTCACGTTCAGAGAATCTCACCAGTTCACCTATGCCGTCGCCATCTTGCTTCCAGCTCATTATTTTTTTAAGAGACAAGATCTCACTCTTTTGCCCAGGATGGGAGCAAAATTTTCTCTGGGAATATCTGTCTTAGAATATTTCTCGCTCATCTGTGTAAATTGCAAATTACAGAAAAAGTAGGAAGTGTCCCAGTACTGATTAGTGTAGGTGGTCATACCAAATTAATTAATCAGGTAGCAGTAAAGGTCTTGCAGTACAATGCAAAGTGATGGATTGACCAGAAGCCTTGAGTGGAGATGTCATTTTACAGATGTCTCCTGTCTATTCCAGTAGATAAAGACTAGATAACTGTAAACTAAAGTGAGACCTCCTATGAACAAGGCTTGATGGAATGGGACAAGCAGGGGAGGTGCCAGGAGAAGTTGGAAGTGGGAAAAGAGTCCAGAGGAGGAAAGACTCCATCTGTTTCGTGTGTTACATGACCTCCTTATCCTGTCTTTGAGTTTGTGAGGCTGGCTCGCACTACCCGAGAGGTCAAGATACTGGAGTGGAAAAAACTAGACTAAATTGAGTAGTCCATGTTATTCAAAGATTGACCATCTCATGACAGGGGCTTGCTTGTGGGAAAGGTCAAGCCTGTGAGGATTCAGAAATGATATCCAGGCAATTCTGAGGAAGGTTGATTAACCCAGTCTAAAGTGAGTGTGTCATTGGAGCCTATCATCTTTTCTCTAACCCTGTTTTCCCCTCCTGTATTTTTTACTATAGTTGGTAGCATCATGTTTACCACATCATCTAAAGTTAGAAACCTAGGGGTTGTCCCTGTCCTCCTTCCCTCATTCTTCACGTCTAAAAAATTCATGCCAGTGTCCACTCCCCACATCCTTTAATAATGTTTCCTCTTCCCTATTTAGCCTGTGCCATCCTGCTTCAGCATTAGCCACCTGCCACCTCAATTGCAATAGCCACCTAGCCCCTCTACCAGTTCATCTTCCAGCCAGCCACTGCCGATCCCTCTGAAGTACCAGTTTGATTGTGTTGGCTGAAGCAAACTCCTCAGTGGCTCTTCAGCATTGGAAGATGGAGTCTAGATTTACCAGATCATTTTTTCCACACCCTCGTCCTGCCTTCACCTCTATCCTGTAACCCTGCCCCACCTGTTTGGTGCACACCCTCCCAAGAACGGTGCTTCTTACCTCTGTGCTTCTCATGTGTTTCCTCTTCTCTGAAAAGCTTTCCCTTTCCCCCAGTTTCTTCTCTTGATGAAGTCTTAGCTATCTGGAAAGATGCAGGTCAGTTGTCATCTCCTACATTCCTTCTCCACCATTATTCCTCCTCTCCACATCCTCAGTGCTTTTGGCGCTACATGAGAATGTTTCTTAAAGCACATATATGTTCATGTTTTATCTTTTCCTCTGGGTTAAGAACGCATTAAGACCTGGAGCCACATCTTGTTTTTTTAAACTTTTAAATTTTTTATTTTAAAGATGTGGAGTGCATTTCAGGGTTAGGCATACAAATGTTCATTAGCATCTTATTTTCATTTGTGTCCCCAGTGCTTTGTGTAAACCTCATAGTTGTTGAATAAATGCCTAATTATTTAAATGATAAAGTGTTGGTTTGGAAGTTAGGGAATCAGCCGCCATGTTGATGCTACTCTTTTTTTTTTGAGTCACAGTCTCACTCTGTCACCTAGATTGGAGTGCAGTGGTACAATCATGATTCACCACAGCCTTGAACTCCTGGGCCCAGATGATCCTCCTGCCCCAGTCTCCCAAGTAGATAGGACTACAGGTGTGTGCCACCACACCCAGCTAGTTTTTTTAGTTTTAGTTTTAATTTTTGTAGATATGAGGTCTCACTATATTGCCCATGCTGGTCTTGAAATCCGGGGTCAAGTGATCTTCCCACCCCAGCCTCCCAAGGTGCTGGGATTACATGCGTGAGACACCACACCAGCCTCCCAGAATACTGGGATTACAGACATGAGCCACCACACCTGACTAGTGCTACTCTTAAGTATGTCATACCAGGCCAATTTGAAAATTTTATCATCTGAAAATTTTCTCACACCTCCAACATTGGAACATCTGAGATGTTCTATTATTTGCATATTTTAATTCTACCTCTGATGCTTCTGTTCTAAATTAGTGAGGCAGGGCATGATTCCTACCATTTTCAGAAGCTTGCATTAGTCTTTTAGTAATGCAGTTTACTAAAGAAGACTATATCTTACTTATTTCTGATCTCAGTGTGTACACACACACACACACACACACACACACACACACACACACAAACAAGAGGACTTCAAAATGTTCATGGAAACAATGAAATTAAAAGATAAATGCAAACTGTATTTCTCAACATAAACTCCATCAAGTTCAAGACACTTTTGTAATAGTTGATACCAGCCATTTAGTTGATTGAAGGTCCTGAGAATTTAACCATGTCATTACAGTCTTTTTAACATTAGTAGCTGAAGAAAAATGGATGTCTTTCAGAGATTTTTTAGGAAACAAAAGGAAGTCAGAAGAAGCCAAGTCAGGACTATCAAGTAGATGCCTAATTATTTCTCATTGAAAAGAGAGGAATGAGTAGGAAATTTTCACAATGTAGAAGGACTCTCGTGAAGCTTTCCCAGGTGTTCGTCTGCTAAAGTTTTGGCTTTCTCAAAACCCTCTCATGATAAACATATGTTTTTCTTTTGCCCTTCAGAAAGTCAACAAGCAAAAGTCAGGTTGCCTAGAGCATCCACAAAAATTGTTGCCTTGACCTTTGCTCTCATCTGGTCCACTTTTGCTTTGACTGGGCCACTTCTACCTCTTGGTAGCCATTGCTTTGATTGTGCTTTGTCTTTAGGATCATACTGGTAAAGCCTTATTTTATCTCCTGCCATAATTCTTCAGATAAATCCTTCAGATTCTTGATCTCACTTGTTTAAAATTTCCATCGAGGCCGGACTCAGTGGCTCAGCCTATAATCCCAGCACTTTGGGAGGCCGAGGTGAGTGGATTGCCTGAGCCCACGGGTTTGAGACCTGCCCGGGCAACTTGGCGAGACCTCATCTCTACAATAAATCAAAAAATTAACTGGGCATGGTAGCACGCGCCTGTAGTTCCAGCTACTTGGAAGGCTGAGGCTGAAGGATCGCCGAGCCCAGCAGGTCGAGGCTGCAGTGGCTGGGAGCGGTCACTGCATTCCAGTCTGGGTGGCAGAGTGAGACTCCAACTAAAAAAATAAAATGAAATAAAATTTCCATCGAAAGCATTCTTCTTGTCTGCAGCTGCTCTAGTGGTTTTGGCACCCACTGAGTGGATCACTTGCTCAACTTTAAGTCACAGTTGTATAAGCGGAATCAGTTGAGATGTCTATGATGTTGGCTATTTGAGCTGTTAATTGTCAGTACTCTAATTGGGGCACAAATGATGAATGTTTTCTAGGCCAATTGATGTGAATGGTCTGCCGCTATGGGCTTCCTCTTCAACATTGTCTCATCCCTTCTTAAAATGAGTTATACATTTGTAAAATGCTGATTTCCTTGGGGCATTGTTCCCATCAACTTTTAGTAAGCCATCAGTAATTTCATCAGTCTTCCACCCAAGTTCACCATAAATTTGCTGTTTGTTCTTCCGTTTTAGAAGAATTGATGTTGCTCTAATAGGGGCCCTTTTCATACTGATGTCTTAGCCTTCTCAGTGCCTCAAACTAGACTTGGTTTAGACATATTATAACAAGTTATTATGAGTTTATTTTGGTGCCCCAAATTTTGAAATCTGCGTCATTTTTTCATAGTACATATTTTCCATAAACTTTTTGAAGACCTCTCGTATATATCTGTATGTCTTTCTCTATATCAGATAAATCCTTTTTGTGATTTATTACTTAAGGCATTATTTAATCCTATAGTGCTTTTCATATCTCAAACAAAAATATTAGAAGGTCTGCCTTTCAGTTAAGTGTGTTTAGCAGTTAGTTTCCTATCCATCCAGCCTGTGGGTCTCTTGCTGGTAGCTTCACATATAGTCTCAGACCAGAGAGAGAAAGGGCACAAAGTCATAAGCAGGTGGGGGAGAAGAAGTGAGAGGGAAGCAGCAGAGTGCCCCGTAGATAGGTTGCTTGTGGTAGGTTTTTCCTCCTGTGAACCCCCACAAAGAATAAAATGTTTGCCTTTCTGTGACTTGCTCTCCAGTGAAAGGTGCCTTGTGGTATGTGAGCGGACAGTGGTCTGTCCCCTTGATATATCTTCTTTCAGCTAATTCTCTTCATTTCTCCAAGTATTTTCTGATGTAGTCATGGTTACGATTCCAAAGCAAAAAATAATAGTTTTAAAAATTAAAATTAGGAAAGGCATATGTGAAGGAAAAAAGAGATGAGCACGTACATTTTTCTGAATGTAAATATTATGCATTTTTACTTTTGTTTTACATTGTGGAATTTTTCAAGCATATGCAAAAATAGAATAATATAATGAACCCTCAGTACCTCTGTTAGCATCAACAATTGTCAACAGGTGTGTGGCCCTTCTTGTTTCAAATCTGTTTTCTCTCCACACTGGGTTATTTTTTGAGGCAAATTCTAGGGATTATATTGTTTTATGCCTATATCTAGCAGTTCTAAAAATAACTGAATTATGTTACTGATAATTTTTAACATCAACCTTTTAACTTTTAAAAGCTATTTTTTAAACTTACACTATAAGCCTAGGCAACATAGTGAGACCCTGTCTCTACAAAAAAATAAAAACTTAGCCAGGAATGGTGGCGAGTGCCTGTAGTCCCAGCTACCTGGGAGGTTCAGTTGGAAGTATCACCTCTAAGCCCAGGAGATCAAGGCTCTGGTGAGCCCTGATCGTGCCACTGCACTCCAGCCTGGGCGCCAGGGTGAGACCTCGACTCAAAAATACATAAATAAAATTAATTAAAAATTTGCACTATGAAGTCATCAATCATTCCATAGACTGAAAGAGAGACACATTGGGACAAATTGACTTACATAAAAGTACACTGGAAGTGCTGCCATAGTTCATTCTTATATGAATAAGTCATTGTCGGAACGCAGGAAAGCACTATGAAAGTTAGGAGGAAGAGACTCATCATGGAAGAAATCTGTGTCACTAATCAGACAGGCACCTGACTTTTGAACTGGGAGAGATTCTTAGGCTCAGCTTTTTTTTTACTGTACTATGATTTGAAAGAGTGAAGCATATTACAGATTGTAAAAGGTTGCTAGTTAGTGAAATAATGTTGGTAATTTGCACATTGACTGTGAATCAAAATTATTTTGTGTCTGAAAGAATATGTACAATTTTACTCTGATATAGTGAGTTATAAAATAATCTTTTACTTAGGACATGAAACAATTTTATTATAAGGGACATTTTAAATCGTTCTTAACGCTTACTAGTTTGTGTTCTTTTTACAGGATATAAGTATCCGATATATGGTGTCCAGTGGCATCCAGAGAAAGCACCTTATGAGTGGAAGAAATTAGAAGGCATTTCCCATGCACCTAATGCTGTGAAAACGGCATTTTATTTAGCAGAGTTCTTTGTTAATGAAGGTAATATGGCGGAGGGTACATAATTTGGTCACTCTAGTGTAGTTTTGAAAGAAATTGCTGGGCAACCCCCTCTGGTCTCCTCCTGCTCTGGAGCTTTTCTGTCCTCTCAATAAATCCTACTTTCTCCAAAAAAGAAAGAAAGAAAGAAAGAAAAATTGTCCTCATCTGAACTTTTGTTGACTCCTTTGCTCTATAAATGTTCTCTAAATTCTATATGTTTAACTTTAATGTGTAAGCCTTGAAGTGGAGATATTAGACACTCAAGTAAAACTAGGACAGCTGTTTCAATTAACAGTATCATACATGCTAGAGTGGACAGCATTCTTGAACAACAGCATAAAGAATGTTGAATTATTTTCTTTCTTGCATACTTTTTATTTAGATTCTTCCCCCAACTCTTATTTTTATGACTAATGCTTTAATTATAACATTCTCTGAAAAGTAAATATTATTTTTTCAAGACAATGTATACATTGAATATGTACTCACCAGTCTGTGATTTTAAGACTGCTTGTCTATAGGCATTGGCACATTGGAGAAAATTGATACGCTTTGTCTGCTTTTTGGTGATGAAAATGGGCATTTCTTCCTTTTTTTTTTAAGTATTTATATTTATTTCAGTAGCTTTAGGAGGGTATAAATAGTTTTTGGTTGCATGGATGCATTGTTTAGCAGCAGAGAAGTCTGGGTTTTTAGTGTACCCACCGCCCTTACCTGTGCACATTGTACCTGCTAGGTGCTTTTTCATTCCTCTACCCTTTCCCACCTTCCTTCTTTTGGGACTCCAATGTTCATTATACTGTTCTCGATGCTTTTGCAAATCTTTAGTTTAGCTCCTACTTCTGAGTGAGAACATGCAGTGTTTGGTTTTCTGTTCCTGTGTTAGATCGTTTAAGATTATGTTCTCCCATTCCATCCAGGTTGCTGCAAAAGATAATACTTCATTCTTTTTTTAATGCCTGAATAGTATTTCATGCTGTGTATATACCACATTTTTATTATCTACTGATTTGTTGATGGGCATCTAGTTGATTTCACATCTTTGCAATTTTGAATTGTGCTGCGAAAAAACATCCAAGTGGGCTGGACTCGGTGGCTCAGCCTGTAATACCAGCACTTTGGGAGGCCAAGGCGAATGGATTGCCTGAGTCCACAGGTTCGAGACCAGCCCAGGCAACATGGCGAGACCTCATCTCTACAATAAATTAAAAATAAGCTGGGTGTGGTAGTGCATGCCTGTAGTTCTGGCTACTTGGAAGGCTGAGGCGGAAGGATTGCCCGGAGCAGGTCGATGCTGGGGTGGCTGTGAGTGTGCCACGGCACTCCAGCCTGGGTGACGGAGTGAGGCTCCAACTCAAAAAAAAAAAAAACAAAAAAAAATCCAAGCGCAGGTGTTGTTTTTGTATAACAACTTCTGATCCTTTGGGTATACCTAATAGTGGGATTGCTGGATTGAATGGTAGGTCTAATTTTAGTTCTTTGAGAAATCTCCATATTGATTTTTATAGAGGTACTAATTTGCATGGTCACCAACAGTGTATAAACAGTCCCTTTTCACCATATCCATTTGAATGGGTTGAGGAGTGAGCACCACATTGCATGTGGTAGGAGGCAGATACGGTGTAACTGCGCATCAGTAGGTCACGGTGCCATCATTTCATGCACTGCTCTTCTTGTTGATGTTTTTCCCACTTAATGCTGATTGCAGGAAGAAATATTGTAAACTAGTCTTTTGAAAATTTTGCCATCCAATCTTTCAAAAAGATTAACACTTTATTTTTCTTGCAGCTCGGAAAAGCAATCATCATTTTAAATATGAATCTGAAGAGGAGAAAGCACTGATTTATCAATTCCGTCCAGTTTATACTGGGAATATTTCTTCATTTCAGCAATGTTATATGTTTGATTGAAAATCTTTGATTGTTAACAGAGCAACTTTGAATAATTCCACGATTAAATGGTTACAGTAACTTGCTGCTTATGGCAATATTAGAAAGCCACAGAGATTCCTTTTATGTGATGTGTGTAGCTCTAATTCTTCATTTACTATATGACTATTTATATCACATTTGATAATTAAACAGTGGGGCAGATAACGAATCAGTGTTTTTCATGGAAAAGCTTTCTTTTATCTGAAGATTAGAGAAGAGTAAATGTAATGAAAATACAAATACATATTTTTTTAATTGATTGATTCTAGAAATAAATACTGCCCCCTTCTTCACCCACCACATCCTCTTTGCTGAAGAGGCTTTTAAAATCCTACCCTCTTGTTCACTATGATATCTCCTTCCTTTGTGTCTCAGGAGTATTTTTTTTGTGTGTGTATTTATGTATGTGTATGTGTATGTGTGTGTGTATATTAACTGCTCTTTGTACCACAAAGTGCACGCATCACGAAAGCCAAGTCTGTGTCTTGAACTTTTATCTTCCACAATGTCTAACACCATAGGCCCTCAATAAATACTAAGGACTGTTTATAAATGAATTTTCCCCTGCATGGAAAATCATTAAAAAGCTGTCATATATTTATTTTGCTACTTTTTAAATATATTTCTCAATCTGTGCTACCCCTCCTCCACTCCTTATCATCACACTGAAACCCTAAAAAGTCTGAAATGTAGGAACTCCTTTAGGACAACCAGGCTGTTCAAAGAGAGAATTTGTTGAGCTGTGTCTAATAAATGGTGTTTCCACATCTGTTCTCTGTGGGTTTTTCCAGAGCTGCTACTAGAGAAATGGAAACATGGGGACAGAGTGATTGGGGATGATGCTGGAGGGCGTTATGAGTGATTTTACATGCAAAGATAAGAAGACTAATCTGAAGATATGGGGTAGACCATAATCTTTGGGCAGTAGGAACATTTGGAACATATTCATGAAAAGGGATGAACAAACTTAATTAGCCAAGAAAGAACTTTCGTAGAAATGTGGCAGATTTAGTTTCTATTCTGTCCATGAACATGAAGATTCCTTACCGAATCTCTTACTGTTGAATGTGTCTAGCACATGTTCATGTCTCCCATCACTAAAAGAGGGTAGTGACACTATGACTTGTCAGGATGCCAAGGCTTTCCCCAGCCTATTATTGTTGAAACATATAGTTCTGTTTGTCTCTGCAGTTCCTTAGAAACACTTCATCCTGACTCTACCATTACTCATAATGCTACACCATCCATCCTGCCAGTGAACTCTGCCTTCCAAATGTTCCTACTATGCTTTATTGATGACCACAAATGCAAGAAAATATGAATGATCATGTGTTTTCTTCTCATGTTTATCATTTTTCCAAATACGTGTACATAATATCCATACATATATATTTTATATATATATGGTCTATATGCTTATATATGTAGTCTTTATGCTGGAATCTGTTTCAAGACTGGACTGTGTTTCCGAGTTGACCACACATCCCTGCCTTTCACACATCACCGGCAGGAGGAATAGACAGGCTTGAGGACAAGTGAGAAATGCAGTTCCATTCAGACAAAGCCTGATACTACCATATCCATAAAAGCAAGAGAGAACATTGATTCGAAGTGCCTGTTGACGTTGCTGAATAACAGTCTGGAAAACTCTGAGATGGGTGGCCACTTGAGGACAGCCTCTCACGCATGGGGCCTGGGAAGGGGTGAGGTCACATTCTTTGTCAGCAGGAGAGAGAGGCTGAAAGACCAAATATGACTGAGGGAGGAGGTGTGGGTTAGAATAAGGAATAGGAAGGGAGAACAGAAGGTGGAAGAATTGGCTAAGTGTGGTCCTTTCTATATGCAGGAGATAGCTGATGTCTCCTTCCTCACCCTACAGTGGATTTCCCGTTTGTGAGGGCTTTTGGAGAATAATCGCCCAGGTGCTACCTTTGGCACTTCCCATTCTCTTACCTGTGTGGAATATTCCAAGTGGAGTGGAAAGGTTGGGATTCAAGGGTAGGCCTTGCACTCATGTCTATTCAGCTATATATTTCTGAGGGCCCACAGTTTCACATAACTTGAGCCCTGACACGATATTTTATGAGGGGATCTTGTGTATGTCTCCACTTCCACGCTTCAGAGTAGGGAAGTATTCAAAATCTTGTTAGTGGTCTGAGATTCTGTGGTTGGGATAGTCCTGTAGTAGCAGTTGCTGCTGCTGTTTTTTTTTTTTTTGTGTCAGAGTCTCTGTCACCCAGTCTGGAGTGCAGTAGCACAATCATGGCTCACTGCAGCCTTGACCTCCTGGGCGATCCTCTCATCTCAACCTCCTGAGCAGCTGGAACTGTAAGTGCATGCTACCAAGCCTGGCTCATTTTTCTTGATTTTTTTGTAGAGATGAGGTTTCACTATGATGCCGTGACTGGTGTCAAAGTCCTGGGCTTAAGCAGTTCTCTGGCCTCAGCCTCCCTGAGTGCTGGAATTTCAGGCATGAAGCACTGCACGTGGCGTCCTATAGCTTCTAAAGTACAGTGACAAGTCACACAGAAGTACTCAAGCCTAGGGCCTGGCACATAGTAGAACCTCAGTAACTGCCCTCCTCTCATTTTCTTCCTTCTACTGCAGTAATAGAACAGCCTCATATACATGCTGGGCCTTTCTGTTTCTTACCAAAATTGCAAGAAATTACTCCATTTAAGAATTTTCTCATATGGGAATAATTAAGAGAAAAAGACCTTTTACTCCTTGGAAACAGAAGCGTTGCTATTTCACTTGGGATTTTATTTAATTTAAACAAATTTGTTTCTAAAGTGAATAAAGTTTTTATTTCACCTAGTATTTTTCACTCTAATAATAGTTTAACACTAACTGGGAGTGTTTTTGCAGTAATGTATTAGGAACACTAGATGTCAGGAGAGAACAAGTTAACCTAATTTTTAAGGGGTTGTGTTTGCATTCAACCATATAGAACAGTAGATTTTAGGAAATTGCTAGAAACCTAAAGAACATCTACCATAGTACGATTATTATGGTAAATGTTTATTATATTTATTTAAATACCAATGTTTGTATAAACATAGACTTATGCCTAATATTGGATGTTTTCCACTCTGATCCATGAGGAGGTCCTGATGACTCAGTAAAAGTAAAAGAAACAATTTTAAGCATTTATTAGGGGCCAGGTGCTTCCACATACACCTGTAGACTATATATAAAATTACAATCCCCTTCCCCCCAATGCCTAACCGCTCAAAATCTAGTCTCAAAATCTGGGTGGATAAAGAAAGAACCACAGCCTCATATAATGAGAGATGCTTTGGGGAGGGGTCTCATGGAAGGTGCCAAATCAATCAAGTATTCCTTGATCATCTTTGGTGATATGGGGACGGGAAGAGCTTTAAACAGACATGGACATGGTTTGTATTTTTTTCCCCTATAGATTAAGGTTCCATAATATACTTTAAATCTTGCCATGGTTTCCCCCTCAGATTTAAGTGAAAGTCCTTAATCATTAGTTTTCCTATTGAACTTGTTCCTTTTTGCGTAAACTTGGCATGCTTTTAGGTTTCCAATTCTCTAAAATTTATTATAATTTCCCGTAAACCCAATTTAGAGGCAGTTTGTTTCATAATATAGATTGTCTTTAGAATTTTACAATACTGCTGTAATATCCTTTGCTGTATAGTTCAGCATTCAGGTTAATCCATCCTAAAAAATTTTCAGGGGGAAACTCAAGGGTTTGAAGGAACTGGAGGATCTCAGAATGGAAGGGATTTTCAAGGATCATGGTGACCAATGGGAAGACTTTGTATTTCCACTAATGAAGCCTAAATAGTATTTGTTTTGGGCAAGCCACACTATCCCTGGATTACATTGAACTGTTCAAAAACTAACCATAATTCTCTGTTGCCAAGCTTATATGTCATATCTTTCATCCAGTTTCCCAGTGGATAAAGGTGGAAAAGAACACCAGAAGTCAGGATGCCAAGGATCAAGTTTTATTTCTGCCATTTCCTAGGCAAATCGCACATTCACTCAACCATGAAAATTTCTATTTATACTCTGCATACTTTAAGTCCTTTAAAATTGTCCTTCAAGTTTTAAAACTCAGAATAGATTTTTTTCTTTTATAGTGTCTGATAACCTAAAAAATTATTTCATATACTTTTTAGTGGAGTTAAATAGCACAATAAAAGTTTTCAACCGGAGCATTAGAAGAGCAATTTTACTTTACCAATAGTTAAAACTATCTTCTTTCAATTTTGTAAAATAAATTGAAGATGAACATTTACATTTTTTCCCCCTCTAGTCAAAAGAATCTAAATTACTTGGATTCTCAGGTCTCTACCTGAGGACAAAGGGACTAACAAATAATACACACAAATCTATTAGTATAATTAAAGGTAATGATTGACTCCAAGTTTGAGGGAAAGTTGCCACATAAAACAAGGCTTGAATTGTTTTAGGATAGACTTTAGAACAATGGCATTGTAACAATAATAGGAAAAAGATTGAATTAAGAAGGTCTTGTTATTTCCCCTTGGAATATTTTCACACAGTTGCAAAACAATTTGTTTTCTGCTTCTTTTACTTAACTGGATCAAAAGCACATTTCTGCTTGGCTGCGTGGTCATCCCAGCAGGGTCTTTGCCCTTCAGGAGGGTTGATGACCCTAGTGAGTGACTAAGTTCAGCAGGTTAGGATTGGTCAGGATAGAGGGTGGATCAAAGGTGCAGACAGGACAGGAATTCTACTTGACATGGTTGAAAGTATGGCAGTGAGGCAGACCCAAGCCAAAGTCCACAAGGGGAATTAGAAAGGACCAGAGCTGTTCAGTATGGGCTATGGAGGGGTGAGAATTAGGGGCTGAACTAAAGAAAGCTTGAGTTGCCAGCAGGTACCTAAAAGCTGGGATAGTCCAGGAGTGCTACAGTGTCCGGGGGAGTTAGCAACTTGTTTTCTGTTGTTTAGGAGGGTGACTTGGGGCATGTCTTGCTGTCCTGGAGATATATCAAAAATTACACAAATTTGTTTTCAATGACTGACTGTAAGACATTTCATCTGTAAGAGCTACCAACATTTGCCTACATTGTATGTAGGATGGTTACTTCAAAGCCAGCACAGGTTGACATTTTAACCCCCCTCGCTCAACACCCAGATGTGGGCTCCCTGATGTATCTTCCTGGGTTCGAATGGCTCTGGGCCACCAGCCACTGCATACTCCAAAACTCTTCCACATTCTCTTTGGTCTCCTGGGGGAGAAGGGGATGGGTTGATATTCAGGGTATTTTGTGTGTGTGTGTGTTTTCCCCAACACTCCTTGTGTGAGGGTTTTTGGAGTGACCTGCTTGGCTTTGTGAGTCACTGAGTGATGTACAAGGCCAGGCTCCAGCTCCAGCCTTGGCCTCATCTATGCAAGCGTCTGCTACCTTGTGGTGAGTGGTCCAGTGTGCTGGAGCAGAACTGTCCCCACGTGTAGGGAAGACTGCCCACTCCAGTGCTCACTGGGTAAGTCTAATGCTGCAGGAAGTAGCAGAGGGTCCCATTTTGGCCTTGTGCTTATGCTCTGATCTCCAACGCAGCTTTAAGAGCAATGAAGTGATGACTGTATTTGAATTCTTTGTTGGTGTGGGGGGCGAGGGGAGTTTGCAACACAGTCTTCCTCCAAGTCCCTAACACCAGCAAAATTGAGCCATGGGAAAGTCCTTGTGCTCTCTAAATGTGCTGCAGCTTCCTAGGGCTGGGCCTCGCTGCTACCCCAGGATGTACTGCTACCCCAAGTGTTCCTTCAAGTACATCCCTTGGCTGGTGGGAGCCTCATGTCTGCTGGGCTCTGTATAATGTTCTCCCAGTTCTCTCTCATAGGAAGGATTTCCAGGTCCAGATTGAGGGAATGCTAACCTCAGGGATGTTAGGCTGTTTCAGAAGGTTTTGTTGTGACAACGCTCTCCTCCCTTAATATAGTGGTTTAAGATAACCATTTTATTTTGCTCCTGATGTTGGGGGTCTACTGGGTAGTCCTTGTGCTCTGGGCGGGTAGCAGGAAGACAACCATGTGCCCTTCCTAAGACCCAAATTCTCCCAGAGTAAGCCCGTGAGACACTGAATGCATTGAGAGGGGAATCATTGAGATCTGCAGCCATGGACTGTCTTTGTCCAAGTGTTGGGCCAGTTAGACGCTGTGACCCCCTGAAAATACTGAGACAGGACTGCTAAAATTGGTTAGCCTGGAGGCTGATAATCTGCCTATCAACCGATTTTAAAATGTGGATTTATTTTCTATATGGTATGGTGAGGCTGACAGCTCAGGAGTCAGTTAAAAAGACAGTTTATTATACATAGTTCCCAAGAAGAGGGGAGAATGCCACACCACCTACTCAAAACCATCGGAGAAACACGAGGTCTGTGGTAGGCAGGATGGGAGAATTGTGGGAAAGAGTCTTTGTTGTGGTTTTTGCAGGAAGGAATGGCAAGGCAGGGTAAGCAGGCTAAGCAGGTTTAGAATTAGCTAGTTTGCCGGGCTGGGTGGCTCAGCCTCTAATCCCAGCGCTTTGGGAGGTTGAGGTGAGTGGATTGCCTGAGCCCGCGGGTTCGAGACCCGCCTGGGCAACTTGGCGAGACCTCATCTCTACAATAAATCAAAAAAATTAGCTGAGCATGGTAGCGTGCGCCTGTAGTTCCAGCTACTTGGAAGGCTGAGGCGGAAGGATCACCAGAGCCCAGCGGGTG
>NW_007255913.1:3854-14686 GCF_000164805.1 Carlito syrichta | reverse complement strand
ACAGTGAGACTCTAACTCAAAAAAAAAAAAAAAAAAAAAAGAATTAGCTCGTTTGCATAACTAGTTGCTGATGCCTGTCCTGGGATGATTGAGTCAGAGAAATAGTGTCCTTCTGCCTAAGAGCTCATAAAACAGGGGGTTGGGAAATGGGCTCTGAATTGGTTAATTTGCTTATGAAAGGCACTCTTGAGGAAGATTTTGTTACCTCTAAACATTGGCTAGGCCTGGGAGGAGCCATCCTTCCCTGGCCAGACTTCAAATATAAAACCATCCTACATATAAGCTAGAAAGCAGGTTGTTAATCCAGTCACCTGTGTCACCTGTGCCTTGGCCAAAGTGCTTTTTTGCCACACTGTGATCTCCAAATGCCCCAGGGGGTTCTTACTTGCAAATCTTTTCCATTTGCCTTCTTTTATGGTTTTGAGGCATATGACACTCTCACAAAAATGATAAATTCTATCCCCTGGAGTGCAACTCCCATATTCTTTTCTCCTTTGATTATCAGTGAAAGCTGATGCTTCCATGAATGGCCAAGTCTGTCAACGTCTGATCTTAGCCCTCAGCTTGTGCTTGGTTTATGGAACCTCTGTGTCAGATACATTTGTTTACTATTTCTTGTTTATAGACCAAAAGCCAAACACAGTTTTAATTAGGACACACAGCAGTCTGTATCTGGTCAAGCACGTGTGCCACTATTGTCTCCATGGTAGAAATAGAAGACCACTTCCCTTTCTCAGAAACTGTAATTTTTTTTTTTTTTTAACCCTAACTACTTCCTCACTTCCTCTGATGATAAACATACCCTGGCTGCTGGTAACTGCCTGAAACAGCCAAGGGTCACCCAAAGGGACCTCCAAGGTACCTCTGACACAGATTGGACAGCAGCCCTGTTTTTTAAATTCAGCATGTATGGCATTAGTGTCCTGATAAAAGAGGCAGGAGAGAGACACTATTGCCCCTTCCACCATGTGAGGTAAGAGTGAGAAGACATCCATCTATGAACCAGGCCCTCACCTAACAATAAGTTTACTTGATCTTGGATTTTCCAGTCTTCAGTGCAATGAGAAATAAATTTCTGCTGTATATAAACTACCCAGTCTCTGTTATTTTGTTATAGTAGCCCAAAAGGACCAAGATAAGCATTTTCTTAGATTATATGCTAATAAATGAGGCAAGGTACAGCTTTGTTTTTCTCATTTCCTTGATTGTTAGTGATATTAAATGAGCTCAGTGATATAGAGACCCACTATTGTCTGTCCATATTGTCACAGCCCCTAGAGAAGGGCATGGCCAGTGTTCGAGTGCTTCTGGATGTACACACATTCCTGAGAGTTATCAAAAGATGCGCTTCCCCTTACCTCCTATGCATTCCCAGTAATTTACTTCAAAGAATCCTTACATTCCTGCAGAGTGCACCCAATTAACTGAGAGATGTAAAATCTTATTTACTCCCTTTTTTTAGTAGTCACAGGTTCAAATAATATACTATCAAGGCAATTATAAGTCTTGTGATTTGTATAACTTTTGCATATAACAACATGTAGCAATGTATGATGTCTTATGCCTTGCTAACTCCCTTTACTCTCTGGCAAGCTTGATGAACACTTCTGCCGGGTGTAACTTGATAAGAAACTGTGTGATACCTTTGGTAACCTGTGCCAGGAAATGTGGACCATGAATGACATTATTAACAAATGAGGCTGTAACTTAAATTCTATACAATGCCCTGCCAGTCACATAGTCAACCTATAGGTGTCAACAACCCTGGACTTCAAAAAAGTAGACTGTAAAACTTGGATGAGAAGAACCATTTTAGAAAGACCAGGAGCCAGGTTTCACTCCCTGGATTCAAATTTAGAAATAAATCTCTTTCTACTAGTTTCTTGTCCCTTGATTTATTGGTATTGAGGGAGAGGGCAGAGCATTACTCAGACCATAACATTTCTGGCTATAACACTCAATAGTTGGTTTTTAATTTTTTAAAATTTTATTTTAGAGACTGGGTTGGAGTGCAATAGCTATTCATAGGCATGATTGAGAGAGGAGGAAAGAAGAAGGAAGAAACTGGTTAGGTAGACAGGGCAGATCTCCAGTAAAACTATCCCATCTTCCCTGAAGAAACTAAGGTATGATGAGTTCTGGACAAAAACCCATGAATGTAAATGAGAACATCTATACCCTGGTCTGTGCATTTCCCCCCTTTTGCCTGCTTTTTCTTTATTCTTTCTTTTTGGGGGGGGGGGTTGGAGTCTCACTCTGTCACTCATTCCCTGGCCATCTCAGCCTCGACCTGCTGGGCTCCGGCAATCCTTCCGCCTCAGCCGTCTGAGTAGCTGGAACTACAGGCGTGCGCTACCACGCCCGGCTAATTTTTTTGATTGATTGTAGAGATGAGGTCTTGCTAAGTTGCCCAGGTGGGTCTCGAACCCGTGGACTCAGGCAATTCACTCACCTCGGCCTCCCAAGGCGCAGGATTACAGGCCTGCTTTTTCTTGATTGGCCCTTTTCAATCCTCTCCCTGATTGGTCCTTTACACTATCGTGCCACTTTCTGGTCCTTACTACTGACCAATTAAGTTGGTGTATTTTCAATCCTTACTGCCAACCAATTGGCAGGTGCTTCCTCTTACGAAACCCCTGAAAACCCTGAGCTCCGCCTCGTTGCTGGCTCCCCTCTCACCGCTGAGAGCCTTCCTGTAGCTTAATAAACGCCAACTCACTCACTCTTCCTGTCCACACTCCTTATTCTTCTTGGTTGTGCTACAAGAATTCAGAATTCTCCCAGCAAGAGCTGTTAACGGTGAGATGTAACACTCCTTGGGTCTCGGTGGCTGTTGGCATCCCCTTGCTTCCTCAGCCACCACGTGGGTCTTAGGCTACCGGTGCAGCTCTGGAGACTGCAACATGATCATAGCTCACTATAGACTCAAACTCCTGGCCTCAAATGATCCTTCTACCTCAACCTCCTATATGATCTACCTCAACCTCCTAAATGATCCTTCTACCTCAACCTCCCAGTTGGGACTATAGGCAGCACCATACTCAGTTCAGTGTTCGCTTTATCTATCTTGTGAATTAGCTCTCCATTCCATGTACTTTTTCTTGTTTTCACCATGTTTTTCTTATTTGGCATATAGTTCTTTACATAACATTGTTACATTGTTAACACATTATTATATTGTTATCTTTATAGAACATTTTTTTCCCCTCAGAATTCTTTGACTATACATTTTTTGGCTCTTCACAAAAATGTTTCTTTTTATGTAGTTCACTTTTTAGGTTATTTTCTTTCAATGTTTTTTTTCTTCCTTTAGTCCTAGAAAATTCTTCCCTCTTTTTATTTCTATTTTTAAATTTTAGTTTTTGTTATGATTTTTTTCAACTCTATAATACAACTGCAGTTGATTTTGCAGTGTGCAGTGAAGATAATAGCTAATTTTTTATTACATATTTATAACCAGTTTTTTCTAGCATCATTGTCAGATAATTTTGTCTTTTTTGCAGTTGTTCATAATCGTGTCTATAGAATAAGCTAAATTATTGTAAACACTATTATCTGTTTTCTGCTATTTTGTTTCATTAATTTATGCTTATTTTTTTTAAAAAAAATTTTGTATTTTAAAGATGTGGGGTACATTCAGGGTTTGGTTAATTTATGCTTATTCTTACACCAGTACCTTCAATTTAATTGCACTAGTTTTGTAATATATTTTAACACGGGGCTTATCCTTTCTTATTAGTTTTCTTTTAAATAATTTGTTTTGATTTTTTTCCTATTTACATGTTAAGATGAATTTTAGGATTATTGCCTCAAAATCTCCCTACTCCCTCCAAACATGGTTGTTATTAGGAATACAATATGCTATATATTAATTTAAGGAAAACTCACATCTTTACAGTATTTAGCTTTTCTGATATAGCAAGTGCATCTTTTATAATTCTTAATTCCATGAAGTAGTTTCATATATAGCATATGCAGTATATATAACTTCTACCTAAGTAGGGATAACCAAGAATGACAGCTGCTTGGGTATTTGAAGACGTCTATAACTGTCCTGTCTTCTCATTAGGATTAGTTATTTCATTGTCTGTTGGTATTTCTCAAGGGAATTAATTTATTTACTTAAATATAAAATTTTAAACGTACACTCCTTGAACCCATCAAAATAGGATCTCTTTAAACATTTTTTACAGGTGTTTTTTGGCAATGGGGTGGGAGTTGACTTACCAGCATTTCACTGACTTTCTGTCTGTGAACTTTGTACCTGTTCTTTTTACTGAGCCATTTATTAATCTAGTAACTTTTAAATTGATTCCAAAGGGCTTATTATATTTTATTTATTATATGTAATATATTTATGCACAAACATATAATTATGTATTTGTGCATAAATATATTAGAATAATAATTCTAATTAGAATAATAACTCATTTTTTGGTATATATGTGCATATATGTGTATTTTCCATATTCTATGTGATAATTATTTCACAGAAATAAAGAATTGAATGTGCTCCCTTAATTAAGAGGGGCTGAATTGGTCTGACATTAAAAATGGTGCAATTAAAATAGCCTGGTTAAGGTTTATAGACTTCTGCTTTACATGAATAAAAGCATTCCAAGTAGTGATTATCACCGCATGTAATTTTCTGGAAGGCATTTTCCCAAACCAGTTCTTTACAGGTAGGATCAGATGTGCGTGCCTTGTTACTGCTCTGCTACTACAATTAAGCTTTTACCTTTTCTTTGCTTTCATACAGAAAGAGCTGAGAAACTAGTCAGTGCCTAGGGCACTGGGGTCCTCATGCTGAACTGTACCTTAAGGAAAGAACTGATGCTGAGCTAATGAGAGTGTGTCAAGGTATTACCAGTTCAGGTCTCATCACTTCTAATTAGAGCTTCCAGAATTCTACAAACCTCGCCAGGACTCTGCCGTGGGTCATTTTAATATGTTTGCATTCTAAAGCCTGGCTGCTGATTTAGATTTGTTTTTCCACTGTAGGATTTTCTGAATCATTATGACTTAAAATTCATTTACTTTGCCTTTTATACTGGAAACCTTTTCTTTTAAAAAAGTTTTTGTTGGGAAATAATTTTAGTTATACAGAAAAATTGCAAATATTGTACAGAGGATTCTTATATACTCTTCACCCACACCAAAATGTTAGCATTGTACACATTTGTGTTATTATTCTCTCTCTTTTTCTACTCTGCGTGTGTGTTTACACACACATTTGTACATATTCTTTTTTTAACCGCTTGAGATTAAATTGCAGATGTGTTGCCTTTTACTCCTAATTACTTTAATGTATATTTTCTAAAAACAAGAAAATTCTCTTACATGATACTGCAGAATTATCAACATCAACAGACCTTATTAAAATCTTACAAGTTGTCCTGATATCGTCCTTATAGTAAACGAAGAAGTATTTTTGGGCCCAGGATCCAATCCAGAGTTACAAGTTGCATTTAATTGTCATGTATCCTTAATTCTTCCTTAATCTATTCCACGGTCTTTGTCTTTTATGACCTTGACATTTGTGAAGACCATAGGCCAGGTCTTTCGTGGAAACTTTTCTTAATTCTAAATCTTCAACTAATTCCAAAGGCGTGACCTTTAACTTGCTGTTGAGCTCTGGTTCTTAATTTTTCCACGTCTAACCTGAAGACATTTACCTCTAACTTATTAGAAAGAACTCAAACATGCACCTGCAGAAACAGGGGAAGGGAATTGACATTTGGCGGGCACCTGCAAAGCCCCTGTACTGAGCAGTTGAGACACATCTCAGTTAATTAGCACATCTTCCTGTAATATATATTATTATTAATACTATTATCCCCATTTTGCAAGTGAGGAAACCTATGCTCAGAGATTGCGATCTGCCTAAAACCACATAGTTGGAGATAGAACATTTTGTTGCTCAAACCCTCCCCTTTACCACACTCCTTCTGAAAGGGCCCTTGAAGTGTATTTTGGCCCTCCCTGACCTTGACTCCTGCAGGCTGCAGGTAGTCACTCATTTAAGACCTGCCTTCACTGGACTGTGAGTCAGTTCTTGAGAAGGGTGGATAATAAATAATTTACTTGGTAGCCCCTGGGCCCAACTCTAAGCATGGAACTTAAACTTTATTTCTTGAATGAAAGCATTTGAACGTATAAAGTCTAAGGAATAAGAAATGCGTCCTGTGCACGCATATTCACATGGTCCATATTCAGCACCATAGCCTCTGCCTGAGCCCTGGGGCTGTCTTGATGCCCCACATAGAGCACAGGCTGAGACTCCAGGGGTTCCCCACAGTGGGCTCTGGCCTGGTGCCTTGACATTGTTGTTTGAATTTTAAGATTTAAAACTTTAAAAAAAAATCTACCTTGTAAACCGGAAAGAAATGTTGAATATTTTAAAGAGATAAAATAGATCAAAGGAAGGACAAAATTATGGACTTTGCAGCAACTTGGATGGATTTAGAGTCTATCATACTCAGTGATTTATCACAGAAACAAAGAACTAGGTACCACATGTTATCACTCATAAGTGAAGACTGTGAACATCTAGCATAATACGACAAGGAAGGGATTGGCAGTAGTGGGACCCTGCCGGGAATGGGGGAGCACATAACATCAATAAGGGTGCCTGATCCTAATTCAGGCGAAGTAAGTTCCAATGGGCAGCTTGAACTTCACCTGTACACAAACCACTTATGTAACCAATCCTGATTTGTACCCCACATGTTTAAAATAAAAAAAGTAATAAAGCTGTGTTAAGGAAAAAAATAGATCAAAGATTAAGACTTTCATGATCTTTCTCACTTATGAAAATTTGTGAAACAAATGGGAGATGTCGCCTGCTCCTAGGAAGTTCAACTCTTTTTTTTAAGTGCCTGTTCTACTTAATTGTCATCCAACAGAAGTAGAAATAGTTAAGTTTTCATGTACTTGCTTTGTATTCATCTATGTAGACTGCTGAGAGCAAGACAATACTGAGAGTTATACAGAATGTGGGATCATTAGAAAGGTGAATAAATAAATGAGTAAAAAGGGAAGGTCAATGGATATCATCAGACGTGCATTTAATTTCTCAAACTCAACTGTGTATAATCAGTAAAAAAAAAAACCTTGTCCCTAAATGTGAAGGAGCCACCCTAAGTGGGACCCAGGTAAATGGACAGGAGAACAACTGGTGAACAGAAGTCCTCACGTGGTCCCAAGTTGCTGGTGGTATGGAAGACAGCATTCAGAGTGGGGAGAATCACAGAAACCCAATATAACAGAACAGGAACTCTGAGTTAAGGGACAGAGAAGGTTCAGGGAGTGGCATGCTGGATAGGGAGAATTCAAGGGAAGTGAAGTTCAAAGGGTGCTATCAAAGCTGAGTGCAAACAGAGCCAGAGACAGAAGACCTTCCTGAACCATCCCTGGTTCTTTTATTTATTTATTTATTTATTTTAAATTTATTTATTTATTTTTTTGAGTTGGAGTCTCACTCTGTCGCCCAGACTGGAGTGCAGTGGCCGCTCCCGGCCACCGCAGCGTCGACCTCCTGGACTCCGGCGATCCTTCCGCCTCAGCCTTCCGAGTAGCCGGAATTACAGGCGCGCGCTACCACGCCCGGCTAATTTTTTTGATTTACTGTAGAGATGAGGTCTCGCCTGCCCAGGCGGGTCTCGAACCCACGGGCTCAGGCAATCCACTCACCTCAGCCTCCCAAAGGCGCGGGATTACATCTTTTATTTTTATTTTTACAAATTCCACCATCTTGTTGGTGGAAAGAATGATGGCAACTGTCCTTTAGAATGTCCCCCAGTTTGACTTTGTTGGCTTTCTCATGGTGTCATTTTGCTTTTCCTCTGACACTGGAACTTAGCCCTTCAAGTTGGATAGGAAACAGGTTTGATTACTTGACGGAAATACTATATGTTAGTGCTGGATAGTGTTGCATCTTGCATCACTTCAGAAGAGACTTAACGTCTTGTTTCCCACTCTGAATGGTGGGAAAACTGGTGAATAGGTCCGGGGTGACAACGGGATTCTTAGTCCACTTGTGCTGCTCTAACCAAATACCACAGATTTCGTAATTTATAAAGGACAGAAATTTATTTCTCATAGTTCTGGAGGCTGAAAAGTCCAATATCAAGGTCCCGGTATGTTCAGTGTCTGGTCTTGCTGTGTCTTCATGTGGCAGAAGAGCAAAAGGGCCGAACGCTGTAATTCCACTCACAAGGGTTTCACTCTCATGACTTAATCATCTCCCAAAGGCACTACCTCGTAATACTAGCATACTGGCAATTAAGATTTAATGCATACATTTTGGGAAGCATCCTCACCACAGCAGACCTGTGTCAACTAACTCATCTGACTGGTCATTATCTGATTCTGGAGACCACAGCATCCGGCCACTTCTAACCACTGTTACTACCACTGCTGTGATGAAAGCCACCACCATCTCTTACCTGAAGTAGTGCCACAATCTCCTCACCTGTTGCCTATTTCTGTTATTACTCCCCAGTGGTCTCTTCTTAATAAAGAAGTCACAGCGACTCTTTGGAAACCTGGGTCCCATCCTATTACTCCTCTGCTTCAAATTTTCTAATTGATTCCTAGCTCACTCAGAGTAACAGTGGACTTCATCTGCTGGCCTCTGAAGCCTCAGGAAGCTGGTCCCTGCCACCTCTTCCACTTTATCTCTGCCCATCCTGCTTTTTCTCATTTGATACTAGTACTCTGGCCTCATTCCAGGGTCTCCTGCCCTCCAAGCTTGCCTTCTTTCTTTCTTATTTATTTTAATTTTAATTTTAAAGATGTGGAGTACAATTCAGGGTTAGGTATACAAATGTTCATTATGCAGGTACCCTTGTTGATGAGGTGTGCCCCCCAGCAGATTTCCACTACTAAGAATCCCCATCCCCGCCCCCACAATTTCCTACTACTGTCAATTCTTTTCTTATATATTACGATAATTGTTCAAGATCCACTTATGAGTGAGAACAAGTGATACTCAGTTTTTTGTTTCTATGATAGATCACTCACATAAAACTATCTAAAGTAATTTTATTTACTTGCTTGTGTAATTATTTTCTGCCTCTTTACCTAGAATGTAATCGACATGAACTTTATTTTATTCTCTATCATTGCCTGCGAGTGACCGGAGCGACTTAAGACAACTGATGAGCAGTTGTATGCTCAACATCAGGGAAACTCCTGACTGAACTGAACGTGAATGGACAATCAAGTTGGTGGCACTGTACTTGAGGGTTGAATTACAGCATATATAATGGAAATTTTGACTACACTTAGCTTTTGCTTTATGCACTCATTTTACAACTTAACTTCCTGAGTAAAATTTGACCCTGCTGTGGAAGATGGTGTCCATGTGGCCTCATTCATAAAATAAATGACAAAAACCTGGAGACCAGAAGGTCTTTAAAGCCTCTGGCCACAGTAAGTGCTAATGTTCATGGCCTCAAACATCAAATATACTGAAAAAAATAGACTGGGCTCGTAGTTTCCATTTTAATAATTCAGTCGAAATAACACGAGGCTTTCTTGCTTTCAACTCAAACCCCATGCCACTAGTACCATATACAGAAAAAAAAAGCCCATAAATCTGACTCCCCAAAACACTGTGGAGTAATATAAGTCTTTACTTGATGTTTTTATTTTACTTTCATGAAGTTATAGAGCAGCTTACTATTGCATTGTCAAAAATGCACTAAGATTTCCTAACACTCTCTAGACATTGTTCTCTTCCTCCTCCTCTTTTCTTTCTTTCTTTTCTTCTTCTCCTGCTCCTTCTTCTCCTCCTCCTCCTCCCCTCCCCTCTCCCCTTCTTCTCCCCTTCCCTCTCCCCCCTCTGAAAACAGCCTACTTATTTGGGAAGTTGAAAATTAATATTAGCCATAATTAAACACTTTACTTCTCCTATGATAGATCAGAGTGAGAACAAATGAAAGTATGTAACGCCCCAAGCTCTTCTCATTCCATTATACCACACTACCACCAAGGTGATTCTCAGGTAAATCATAAGCTCTAAATACTTTTAATTTGTTTTCACTTTTTATTTAAAAAAAACCACAGATTTTGCTTTTTCTGTTCAGCTCTCCATTCTTACCCATAGCTATGGTGTAAAAATCCAAAAAATAATGTGAAGGTTTTCTTTTATTCCAGAAGTTAGTCCAAACACACACCTATAATACCTCCCTGTTCTCATCCCTCTCCATCCACTAATTTGCAAATTCTGTTTAAGTATAATTGCTAGAAATGTGCCAAAAACAAAAAAATTTTTTTCCAAAGTGTGTGTGTGGGGGTGTATTTTTTCTTAATATTTCTTTCAGCAAATAGTTCTATTGACCAACCTGGCTGTTCTACATAAGAAAACTTCTGGCAATTTTATATCACTTTTATGGTCAATGGGGATATTTATAACACAGGTCAGCTTGGATATCATGCTAAATAGAAGGTGTGGGCCAGAGGTTCTCACTCTTGAGCACACATCAGAATCACCTGAAGGGCTTGTTCAAACACAGACTATTGAGTCCACCCCAGAGTGTCTGATTCAATAGGTCTGGGTGAGGCCTGAGAGTGTGCATTTCTATCAAGTTCCCAGGTGAGGCTAATACTACGATCTGGGTACTATTCTTTTGGATACTCTTCAAATTATTCTCATCTTTTTAAGTTCAGCTTTATTGAAGTATAATTAGTGAATAGAAATTGTATATATCTAAGGTGAATGACTTGATGTTTTGATATACACAGGCACTGTGAAATGATCATCTCCTCTTCTTTTTTTTTTGGGGTTGGAGTCTCACTCTGTAGCCCAGACTGGAGTGCAGTGGCCA
>NW_007255913.1:2388-3834 GCF_000164805.1 Carlito syrichta | reverse complement strand
CCACTCACCTCAGTCTCCCAAAGGCACGGGATTACAGGCTGAGCCACTGAGCCCGGCTCATCTCCTCTTCTTAAATCTCTTTTCTTTCCAGCCTCCAAACTCTCAACCTGCCTTTCCTTCTTCCTCCTTGTCTTTCCCACTTCCCCAGTCTTCTTTCTATCATATATCTTCATGACATTTCAAATATAGGTCAGTTTAGCTTTTCTCTGTCTTTAGTCACAACCCTAACCCTGACTCAGCACAGCAGAGGATGGGCAGTGTGAACAAAGGTCCTTCCTTCCCTGTCAGTCATGGGCTGAGCAACTTCCTTCATAGCATCATTTGCTCCACAATGTAGATTTTCACTCCTCTGCAGTCTTGCTTCTTAGGTTGGTTTAATTCCTCTTGTCCTTGCCCTGCAGTCATTTTGAACAAACTCTTGAAAAGTACAGAGGACACACATCTGAAATATTCACTTGCCACCATTAAACATGCAACAGGATATGCCTTTGCCACGCCCATCTAATTGTGGCTTATTTGTCTAATATTAAAATGCTCTCAGATATACATAAGCCATCTGCTTTTCCTCCAGATTCACTGAGCCCTGATGCATTAAGCATCTGTAAAGCTATTTCATTTTATATCATTAAGGATGGGAATGTGCAAATGTAAATACCAATTGGAAAGCTTGAGTAGTTTTTCATATTTTTCAATCATGCTGTTTGCTGTATTATTATTCTGGATTAATCTACTTTAGGTACAATTTCACAGTATCATCAAAGTCCTACTCCAATATTTAGATCCCAAATGACAAATTTAATGACTTTAGTTAACACCCCAATGATGTAGGCTTAATTTTATGGTTCACCTACTTTTGCTATTTACTTATCTGAGTTTGAGCCAAGCTGGGGAAAAAAAAAAAAAACGGTAGGAAAGCAGAGTCCAATTCAGAGTCCATGAAGGAAGATGTCATCTTCCTTGTAAAAGGAAAACCTAAATTTTCCTACGATGTCACGGGAAAGGTTCTCACCACATGGAATTGGAGGAAATATAGACCACATAGCTCCTACACTTCTCCCAGCTGAAGCCTAAGTCAAAATGTCTTTGTTAGGTCACAATCCCAGCGAGGCCTCCAAAATGTTAGGTCGCCTCTTGGTGGTGGGGGTGGGGGGGACTGTCTGTTCTGTGATCTAATGCCACACAAAAGATGCAAATAATTGCACAGAAGTTAGATTGGAAAATATAGTTTATTTAGAAATTAAATTAGAGAGCGAGAGAGGAGATTCACCTCCCCAAGGCAGGGGAGGGTGCCAAAGCTAAGAAAACATGGTGGCCATAGCTTCAAGATCACATAACCTGGCCAGTGCTTAACAAAGCAATAGCAAATGGCTGCTTGAGGTCTAAAACTTTTTTTTTTTTTTGGGTTGGAGTCTCACTCTGTCACCCAGCCTGGAGTGCAGTGGCCGC
>NW_007255913.1:911-2339 GCF_000164805.1 Carlito syrichta | reverse complement strand
GGCGGGTCTCGAACCCACGGGCTCAGGCAATCCACTCACCTCAGCCTCCCAAAGGGGCAGGATTACAGTCTGAGCCACCTAGCCGGCTGAGGTCGAAGACTTTTAAGCCTTTTCTTTGGTGTAGGGCAGGTCGTTAAGGTAATTGGGTATTGGAGTGTTCCACATCATCATCACAAAGGGGTCAGACGTCAGGTGATGGACAGCAGGTAGACGGGTAGGCCAGTCACATGACTGTGGCCATGTTGATGGGGTCTGTGTCATGAAGGTCATGAGGGGGCTGAAAGGCGCAGGGAACAGTCAGAAGAGCGTCTCCCAAGATGGCGCTAAACACTATATAAAACCAAAGACAACAAAGGCCCCAAGCTCCTGCTTTTCCCATGCGCAAAACTTAAACCTATACACAAATATTATCTCCCTATAGGAATACTACCTCATAGCCCCCTCCAATAAAGACCCTAATACAGCACTGGCCACCCCCTCCCTAACCGATAAATACAGACCTCTCTCGCCGTCGCCCACTCACTCTCCCTCCTTTACCAGGCGGTTACAGACCCTCTCTCTGTAGCCGCTGCTCTAATAAATCTCTTGACCTCAAAGGGTACTGAGTCTCACTGGTGCCTCGTCCTTCATTGGTGCTGTGCTCAGTAGGGAGCCCTCTCCCCTAAGGCGAGGCCCCATCCCGTTGCCGGTGGCACTCGCCCCTTGAGGCCTTCGCCCACTTTCTTGAATGCCAGTGCCGCATCCATCACCACCTCAGATAGGTAAGTGCCCCTACCTGAAAAACCTAACAACCTCGCCCGGGATACCCAAAATGGACTGACCGTTGATTGTCCGGCAGCTCTTTCAGCCCCAGGTGAGGGGAGACCACAACCTGCCTAGGCTTTCAAAGCCACAGCGGACCCGTACTGGTTTTTCCTTCTCCCGCCTAGGTCTCTAAAACCACCTCTTTAACTCCTATAAGCATTCAAAAAAGTGGGCAGAGATTTCCCTCCCTCCCATCCCGCTTCGACCCATTGAACTCTTGGCCTTAATGGGTGTTAGGTCCCACTATGAATCAGGTCTTTCTCGCTCTTATGCAGGTCTCTCTCTCCCCCCTGGGCAGGATCCCGATTCACACTAGCACTCGTTGAATAGGCAAGTCCACCTCCCCCTCCCCAAACAAGGGAGTAAGAACTCTCTGGGGAACTCCGGAGAGTTTGGACTTCAAAAACCGCCCCCTCCGGCCCCCGGGTGAGGGGAACACACCCGCCTCGGCTTTCACGACCACCGCGGACCCTAAAGACTTCCTCTTCTCCTTTATCTCTCTCAAACTTTAAAAACTCCTGATATTATCAGGGATTTATATAACTTCTGTGAGCATTCAAAACAGTGGGTGGAGATTCCCTATGTCCAATCCTTTTCTCTCCTCTGTGAACATCCTCGGCTGTG
>NW_007255913.1:0-611 GCF_000164805.1 Carlito syrichta | reverse complement strand
GGCTAGAACATACGCAGACGAAATTCACCAAACCACCCCAGCTCACCCCCTTGGTGCAGTGGCTCTCCCAGACCAGGATCCGGTCTAGGACTATAACTCTCCCGCTAGCATTGAGTCCAGGGATCGCTTCTCTACTTGCCTCCTTTCTGGGCTGCGTAGGGCTGCACAAAAAGTAGTTAACTTTGAAAAACTTCAGAAAGTTATTCAGAACAAAGATGAGAATCCCTATAACTTTCTCAGTCGACTCACTAGGACACTTGAACAGTATACCCACATAGATCCAGACTCCCCTGATGGCCAGCAACTCCTAATGACATATTTTTTCTCCCAAAGCTATCCAGACATTAGGGCAAAACTAAAAAAGCTTGACAGAGGGCCCCTCACTCCCCAACATGATGTCCTAGCAACTACCTTTAAGGTGTTCCACAACCGGAATGAGAAGGCAAAAAGACATAAATATCAGATGCTGGCCCAGGTCCTCCAGGGAGCTAAGGGTTCCTCCAGTGTCACCCAAGGTGGTGGCAATGCCCGAGCCCAGAGACAACCACCAAGACCCTGCTTCAAGTGTGGGCAACCAGGACATTGGGCACGAGGATGTCCCAACCCCAGAG
>NW_007255912.1:5421-7215 GCF_000164805.1 Carlito syrichta | reverse complement strand
CAGCCTGGGCAAAGTGGAAAGACCTTGTCTCGGCAAGAGGTCTCCAAAATCGAGTCAGGCGTGGTGGCCCCTAGACTCCCAGATGCTCAGTGGCCAAGGCAGGAGGACTGCCTGAGAACCAGAGGTCGAGGTGCTGGGAACCACACTCATGCCGGCATGCCCTAGCTAGGGCAATGGAGACTCAAGCGACAATAAAGATGCCTCCCTTGTGTGCCACGACAGGTGTCCATGGCTCCCCAGGGACAGATATGCATGGACGGGGGAAGATGGAGTGATCAGAAGAGGAAGGGGCCCACCCCAGTTTGAAGGTGGCAGACCAGGTGACTGGAACATAGACTGGCCGTGGCATTGCCAGATAGCTTTGATTGCCCTGTGCCCAATGGCCCCCCAACTCGGTGCAGTAAGTTTCGTGAGCTCACATGTGTCTTTGCTGTGGTTCACGAATGTGGAGGATGGAGGCAGGCCTTCTAGGACATGTGACTGAAAACGTGGGATGGATGTGCCCAGTGGACACCTTTGATACCTCCCGTGAATGACAGGCAACATAGTGCCCTTCCCTCTCCCATCTCTGAGGGTGAATCCTCACACTGAGTGGCAGGGGTGGTGGTGGTAGTGATGGTGGTGATTATTATTTTTTGGAGTCAGAATCCCTCTGTGTCACCCAGGCCAGAGAATAGGGGACAGCTTTCGGCCACTATGGCCTCCACTGGGCGGGATCCAGCTATCCTCCTGCCATGGTCTCCCAAGTGGCCAGAACGAAAGGGGTGTTCCACCACAATGGTTCATTTTATAGACTTCTTGTAGAGATGAGGTCTCGCCAAGGTGCCCAGGCTGGTCTCATACCAGGGGGCTCAGGCCATCCTCTCACCTCAGGCTCCCAGAGCACTGAGATGACAGGAGTGAACCCCTGCGCCCAGCCTGCACACTTCTTTTGGGACCCCACTGCGAGACCCTCTTCCTTCTGATGACCTGGGTTCTTGGAGAGGGTGGCCAGAGTCGTCCACCCATTCCTCCTGAGGTGTATCACCTGGCAGAGGGCCATGTCTCTGCTGGGGCACCCACCCCTCCACCCACCTTGTTCCCCAGGGTGAACCTCTTGCTTTGAACAGGAGCCTCCTCGGGGAAAGTGATGGCTTGACTATCAAAACTTCTGGTGAACGGGGATGACTGGGCGACTCACACCTGTCTCAGTACTCAGGGAGGCTGAGACTGGAAGAAGGTTGGAGCCTCGGAGTTCAAGACCAGCTGGACACCATTGCAAGCCCCTACCTTGACCTCAAGTAAAATCCTAAAAACCTTGTGTGAGGGTAGGTCTCAGTGGGAGGGTCACCTCTGACCAAGAGTTAAAGACCAGACTGGAAGACCAATGGAAATTCTGTGACTGCAGGAGTTTGGAAGGCCCAGTCCTAGAGAATGGCCAGAGTTGGGTGATTTGAGAGCAGCCTGAGCAACATAGTGAAGAAAGAAAAGAGAGAGAGAGAGAGAGCGAGAGAGAGAGAGAGAGAGAGAAAGAAAGAAAGAAAGAAAGAAAGAAAGAAAGAAAGAAAGAAAGAAAGAAAGAAAGAAAGAAAGAAATGCATTCTCTCACAAACCTTCTGCCTTCAGCCCAACTCCCCTGGCCCCCACATGTGAGGGTCCCCAAAGTTCGGCACCTTCCAGCCCCAACCCCCACCCATTGCTGCTTCCGCTTTGGTGCATGAGTTCCTGAGGCTCCCTGGTCAGGTCCCTACTGGCTCTCCTCTCAGAGGTGAGACATGTGCCTCAGGCAGGCTGATCATCTGACGCAGCAATGAG
>NW_007255912.1:3722-4645 GCF_000164805.1 Carlito syrichta | reverse complement strand
TTCCTCCCCCTTCTACTCAGCACTAACCAGATTAAGCTCCTTGAGCTCAAAACATAAAAACTCTGAGAGCAGGCCGAACACAAGCTAACTTTAGAAGCTCATTGCTCCCATTCTTTCTCAAACTGCAGTTTTGGTTTTCACACAACTTACAATCCAAACTTGTGTCACATCTAAGAGCCTTAGTATTGGTCACAGGTTTCTGGGTCATGATCTTAGGATTTATTGAAGGTGTAAATTGTAGAATACAGTTTTAGAAGAAAGCCATTTTCTTGAAAGAATGTGGCTGGGTTACTTGCAGGTAGCCCACTGTGAACTTTGGACTGGGCCACATTCCACACATTCTGGGATGGGCCACTTTCGTTTGTAAAGTAAATACTTAAGATTCTATAGAATTGTTTAACTTGGCATAAATCAATCAGTTTAGGATGAGAAAGGTTTACAGAATATGTCAGTCACAGATTAGGTTATCCTTTGTTATGGGATTTTAAGATTATCATATGAAAAGGGTTTAAAGGCAATCATTCATTAAGTTTTCATGGATTAAGGTTTCTGGTGGTTGGGGGACGCCCCTCCCACATCTGACTTTGTGTACAAAAAACCTGTTGTAATTCCCATTAACACACATCACTTCTGCACTAGACCGGAGTCCAGTCTCTTTCTTTCTTTCTCTCTCTTCTTTCCCCCAATCGCCAATGCCGTCTCCACCTTTGGGGCACCCTGAAACCGGCTGGAGCTGGTCCCTGGCAAGTAACAAACAAACAAACAAAGAAGAATGGAAGGAAGGAAGGAAGGAAGGAAGGAAGGAAGGAAGGAAGGAAGGAAGGAAGGAAAGAAAGAAGAAGAAGGAAGGAAGGAAAGAAGGAAAGAAAGAAGGAAAGAAAGAAAGAAAGAAAGAAAGAAAGAAAGAAAGAAAGAAACTGCTG
>NW_007255912.1:1445-3702 GCF_000164805.1 Carlito syrichta | reverse complement strand
ATTCTCCTCCCCCTTTCTACTCAGCACTAACCAGATTAAGCTCCTTTGAGCTCAAAACATAAAAACTCTGAGACCAGGCCGAACACAAGCTAACTTTAGAAGCTCATTGCTCCCATTCTTTCTCAAACTGCAGTTTATAATCCAAACTTGTGTCACATCTAAGAGTCTTAGTATTGGTCACAGGTTTCTGGGTCATGATTTTAGGATTCATTGAAGGTGTAAATTGTAGAATACAGTTTTAGAAGACAGCCATTTTCTTGAAAGAATGTGGCTGGGTTACTTGCAGGTAGCCCACTGTGAACTTTGGACTGGGCCACATTCCACACATTCTGGGATGGGCCACTTTCGTTTGTAAAGTAAATACTTAAGATTCTATAGAATTGTTTAACTTGGCATAAATCAATCAGTTTAGGATGAGAAAGGTTTACAGAATATGTCAGTCATGGATTAGGTTATCCTTTGTTATGGGATTTTAAGATTATCATATGAAAAGTGTTTAAAGGCAATCATTCATTAAGTTTTCATGGATTAAGATTTCTGGTGGTTGGGGGACGCCCCTCCCACATCTGACTTTGTGTACAAAAGACCCGTTGTAATTCCCAATAACACACATCACTTCTGCATTAGACTGGAGTCCAGTCTCTTTCTTTCTCTCTCTTCTTTCCCCCAATCGCCAATGCCATCTCCACCTTTGGGGTACCCTGAAACCGGCTGGACCTGGTCCCTGACAAGAAACAAACAAACAAACAAACAAGAAACAAAGGAAAGAAGGAAGGAAGGAAAGAAAGAAAGAAAGAAAGAAAGAAAGAAAGAAAGAAAGAAAGAAAGAAAGAAAGAAAGAGAAGAATCCATTCTCCTGGAAAGCTTCTTTCCTCAGTCCTTACCCCCATGCCTCCCCTATATTTGAGTCTCCCTCAAACTCGGTACCTTCCAGCCCCAATCCCCCCAATGGCTGATGCTCTTTGGTGCGGGAGATCCCAAACTTTCCTGTTCGTGTTCGTGCCAGCTCTCCTCTCTGAGGTGAGAAAAGTACCTGAGGCAGGTTGACCCTCCGACTCAACAATGAGGACCTTCCGATAAGACAGGCCAGGGACACATCCCTCACCCGGCATAATTTCTTCCCACCAATCCCATTTTTCCTCACTCAAAAGACAGACACCTTTAGAACACATCAACCTCAGTTGAGTATCTGTGTATGATTCTGATCTTTTTGGAGACAGGGTTTGGCTCTGTGGCCCAGAATGGGGCTCAGGGACATGACGATAATTCACTGCCTGTCTTGTAATCATGGACTGCAGTGATCCTCCCACCTGAGTCTCCAGAGTGACCAAGATTATGGGCACCCCAACCCCAGACCTGTTTGGATGGGTGTGGAGATAAAGTCTCCCTGTGGTCAGGCTGGCGATGAGGTACTGAGCTCGTCATCCTCCCACCTTGGCCTGGCAGAGAGCTGGGATTCAAGGCACTGGTCACTGGACCAGGCCTTTTAGTTCATTTTAGAAGGATCGAGGCCAGGTTCTGGTGTTCAGCCTCATTATCCCAGAGCATTGGGATCCAAGGGAGGCGGCCACCCCTAGCCCATGTGTGTGAGACCTGCCCAGGTAACTAGGTGAGAACTCGTCTCTAGCCTTCATCCCAAATAAGCCGGACATGGTGGCAGGCACCTTTCCTTCCTTCTCCTCGGATGGCCGGGGAGCAAAGACTCACCAGAGCTCAGCAGGCTGAGGCTGTGCTGGCCAGGAGCAAGCCACTGCCCTCTAGCCTGGGTGATGGAGTGATACTCTGACTCAAAAAAAGGAAATAAAATAAGAGCATCCATTTGTGTATGAATATGGGATCATCCTGAACAGACAGAGATCATTGTGGAAGGATGCCTCAGTCTTGGGCGTAGAATTCCCAAACGACAGTGTATCAGCAGACAATTGGGCAGTGGCTTTGGGAGGCCAAGAAAGGGGAACACTGGAGACTGGGAGTTTGAGAAAGTTTGAGAACAGCCTGGGCCACATAGCGAGACCTAGTTCCCCATATTGCAAACTGTCGAATCATGTGTGGTGGCTCCCATGGTCCCAACTACACGGAATGTGGTGGCCTCTGACCCAGGGTGGGTCTTTGCATCAACCCAGCTGACAGCACATGTGAGTCTAGGTTGGGCACCGTGGCACACAGCCAGCAGTCCCGGGCCCTGGGAGGCCATGGCTCAGCTTGGGTTATGTGACCAGAACTCGTCTTGGTGAAAGGACCCTAAATCGAGACAGGT
>NW_007255912.1:0-762 GCF_000164805.1 Carlito syrichta | reverse complement strand
CTGGTGTCTAACCCGCAGGCTCGAGCTGTCGAATCCCTGGGTTTCTGAAGGGCCAGGATGCCAGGCTGAGCCTGTGAGCAAGGCCTGTGCTTGTGATGGTGGTGGTTGGTATTATTCTCAGTTGCAATCTCACTCTGTCACCCAGGTCGGAGAGCAGGGGCCTGCTCTCGGCCACCAAGGCCTGCACAGGCTGGTCTACAGCAATACTCCCATCACAGCCTCCCATGTGGCTAGAATGACAGGTGTGCACCTCCATGCTTGGCTCATTTTTTTGGCTTCTTGTAGAGACAACGTATTCCCAATGTACCTGGGCTGGTCTTGAACCGGGTCTCAGGATATCCTCTGCCCTCGCCCTCCCAGTGAGACCACACGTCCGGCCTCCACATCCCTCAGGGGTCCTGCCCATGAGTCCCTCCTCCATCCGATGACCCGGGACCCCGGTATGGGTGGCTGGAGTTGCCCGCCAAACCCTCTCCTGGGGAAGCACGGGGCACAGGGGCATGTCTCCACTAGGGTCCCAAACCTCCACCCACCTTGTATCCCAGGGCAGATCCACTCGCTCCTATCAGGGGCTTCCTTGGGGAAAAGGAGGGCGTGACTCTCAAACCTGTGGAGAGGCAGGGATGGCCGAGTGATTCACTCCTGTCTCTTCTGCACACAAGGAAGGCCGAGACAGGAAAATAACCATAGCCTGGGAGCTCGAGACAGGGCTGGACACCATAGCAACCCGCACCTCCACACCAAGCAAAACCCAGGAAACCA
>NW_007255911.1:2887-3682 GCF_000164805.1 Carlito syrichta | reverse complement strand
CCTCGAGTCTCACTCCGTTGCCCAGACTGGAGTGCAGTGGCACCCTCCCAGCCACTGCAGCCTCGACCTGCTGGGCTCCGGTGAACCTTTCACCTCAGCCTTCCAAGTAGCTGGAACTACAGGTGCACACCACCACGCCCAGCCATTTTGATTTATTGTAGAGATGAGGTTTCGCCAAGTTGCCTGGGTGGGTCTTGAACCTGTGGGCTCAAGCAATCCTCTCACCTCGGCCTCCCAAAGCCCTGGGATTATAGGCTGAGCCACCGAGCCCAGACTAATATTTTATTAAGACTATATTTACCTACTATGTTTTGTAAATAGATCTGGTTTAATAATAAGATACAACTAAAATTGCAAAACGGTATCTAAAATTTTAAATCAATTATAATAGTAATATTTACTAGAAGATAAAATATTTTTATAGACTTTATGTTATCACATAGCTATGAAAAGTCTCCTTATATAGAATTAACCTGGTTTAAGGCCTTGTTCAATTTACTGTTCATTTTCTGCTTAAACGCTTCATCTGGTAGAGTTTGTGAGCTAAAGCTAATTACTAAGGGAATTATTATAACAAGTTATCTTGCACATCAATGATTATAGTAGTTATATCCAAAATTTCCACTAACCCAAAGTTTTAGAAAAGAAAAAAAAAGAATAACCTTTTTTCATAGGCATTGGAATTCTCTTGCTCTGAAGCTGTGAGTCAGGACTTACTCTCCAAATTACGGGTGGTGTTTAACAGAACTGACTGCCATAATGGTATGCCTAGCTTGAACGGCCACAGATAAAGGT
>NW_007255911.1:0-2017 GCF_000164805.1 Carlito syrichta | reverse complement strand
CCTTCCACCTCAGCCTTCCAAGTAGCTGGAACTACAGGCATGCACTACCACGCCCGGCTATTTTTTTTTTTTTTATTGTAGAGATGAGGTCTCGCCAAGTGCTCAGGCGGGTCTCGAACCCGTGGACTCAGGCAATCCACTCGCCTCAGCCTCCCAAAGCACGGGATTACAGGCTGAGCCACCGAGCCCGGCTGCAAATTGTTAAATAACCCACTGAGTGGAATATTCTGACACTATTAAAAATACTTATATTTAAAATGTGTGATCAGGTGCGGTGGCTCATGCCTATAATCCCACCACTTTGGGAGGCTGAGGTGGGAGGATCGCTTGAATACAGGAATTTGAGACTAGCCTGGGCAACCTAATGAGACTCCCATCTCTATAAAAAAAATTGTGACTACATGATAAAGTTTATATTATAATGCAAACTGAAAATAAAAATGGAAAAGAGAGTGGAAAATAAATTTGGTGGGCAAAAAAAGTCGCACCAAAATATTACCAGTAATTCTTTGTGTGGCCATGTGGAACTCAACACTTTTCCCTACTTTTTGATTTTTTCCAAATTATCTTTTTTTTTTTTTTTTGAGTTGGAGTCTCACTCTGTCGCCCAGACTGGAGTGTAGTGGCTGCTCCCGGCCACCGCAGCCTCGACCTGCTGGGCTCCGGCGATCCTTCTGCCTCAGCCTTCCAAGTAACTGGAACTACAGGTGTGTGCTACCACACCTGGCTAATTTTTTTATTTATTGTAGAGATGATGTCTCACCAAGTTGCCCAGGCAGGTCTCGAACTCGTGGACTCAGGCAATCCACTCACCTCAGCCTCCCAAGGTGCGGGATTACAGCCTGAGCCACTGAGCCTGGCTCAGTCTTTCCTTTTAAGCCATTCATTTGTCATTGTTTGCTCAACTAATTGTTGCAGGAATCTCATTGCAACAAAGCATTATTTTTTCTAAATCACATGCATGTCCATCACAATGAAGCTAACAAATGAGATGCCAGAAGCCACAGATGGGGGCAATAAAGAACTGATTGGACAATGTGAGGGACAGAAGAAGTCAATTTTCCACATTTATACCCATTTGCTGTTTTCTTAATTTTGAGATCACTTATTTTAGAAGAGTGCATTTTAACATTGGAGTTTTGCCATGTTATTTCACTTATTTGACTTTTATCATCATTTGATATTGTTTAATCAGTTCACTTGTTTACATCTTTTCCATATATCACATGTAAGTCTCTGAAGCTCAAAAAAGTGTGCCAAGCCCCTAGATACATGGTTCCTAACCTCAACTGCACATGAGATTGGGAAGCTTTAAACCCCAGTGTCAGCCGGGCTCAGTGGCTCAGCCTGTAATCCCACGCCTTTGGGAGGCTGAGGTGAGTGGATCGCCTGAGCCTGCGGGTTAGTGACCTGCCTGAGCAGGTGAGACCTCATCTCTACAATAAAATGAAAAATAAGCCGGGTTCAGTGCCTCAGCCTGTAATCCCGCACCTTTGGGAGGTTGCGGTGAGTGGATTGCCTGAGCCTACAGGTTTGAGTCCTGCCTGGGCAGTGAGACCTCATCTATACAATAAATCAAAAAAAATCAGCTGGGTGTGGTAGCACATGCCTGTAATTTCAGCTACTCAAGGCTGAGGTGGAAGGATCAGCAGAGCCCAGCGGATCGAGGCTGCGGTTGCCGGGAGCGGTCACTGCACTCCAGTCTGGGCGACAGAGTGATACTTCAACTCCAACTCCAAAAAAAAAAAAGAAACCCCAGTGTCAGTCAGGTGTGGTGTATAATCCCAGCACTTTGGGAGGTCAAGGTGAGAGGATTGCCAGTGGCCACGGGTTCGAGACCAGTCTGGGCAAATTGGCGAGACCTCAACTCTACGATAAATAAAAAAATTAGCCATGCATGGTGGCACATGCCTGTATTTCCAGCTACTTGGAAGGCTGAGGCAGAAGATCACCTGAGCCCACCAGATCGAGGCTGTAGTGGCTGTGAACATGCCACTGCACTCCAGTCTGGGCAACA
>NW_007255910.1:20408-20739 GCF_000164805.1 Carlito syrichta | reverse complement strand
CCGAACCCGTGGGCCCAGGCAATCCACTCACCTCAGCCTCCCAAAGGCGCGGGATTACAGGCTGAGCCACCGAGCCCGGAACACCATTTTTAATAAATACATTTTGGGGACAGGCTCGGTGGCTCAGCCTGTAATCCCAGCACTTTGGGAGGCCAAGGTGAGAGGATAGCCTGAGCCCAGGGGTTCGAGACCCACCTGGGCAACTTGGCGAGACCCATCTCTACAATAAATCAAAAATCAGCCGGGCGTAGTCACGCGTGCCTGTAATTCCGGCTACTCGGAAGGCTGAGGCAGAAGGATCGCCAGAGCCCAGCAAGTCGAGGCTGCAGTG
>NW_007255910.1:18592-19444 GCF_000164805.1 Carlito syrichta | reverse complement strand
CGGGGCGTCTGCGGCTCACGGTGGCTGACCAGCCCGTGGCCTGACCCCAGGCCCCGCCTGCCTGCGCGCCCCATCTCACCCCGGGGACCCCTTGGCTTCCCCGAGGAAGACGGTGCTGAGGAGGAAATGCTTTGCTGGTGTGGAAGAGGCGCACGAAAACGGCGGCAACGCTAAAAGGCGTCAAATGGATGAGTCCGAAACCGTCTTGGGCAGGGCCTTGAGGGGCGTGGTGCATCACGCGGAGAGGGCTTCGAAGGTGACTGAAGTTTAAACACGGACGAATAGACACACCTTTCTTTCTGAGTCGGAGTCTCCCTCTGTCGCCCAGACTGGAGTGCAGGGGCCGCTCCCGGCCACCGCGGCCTCGACCTGCCGGCTCCGGCCGTCCTTCCGCCTCGGCCTTCCGAGGAGCTGGAACGACAGGCGCGCCCTACCACGCCCGGCTCATTTTGATTCATTGCAGAGAGGAGGTCTCGCCAAGTTGCCCAGGCGGGTCTCGAACCCGTGGGCCCAGGCCATCCACTCACCTCGGCCTCCCAAAGCACTGGGATTACAGGCTGAGCCACCAAGCCTGTCTAATACACCATTTTTTTTTTTTTTTTTGAGTCGGGGTCTCACTCTGTCACCCAGACTGGCCACCATAGCCTCAACCTGCTGGGCTCCGGTGACCCTTCTGCCTCAACCTTCCAAATAGCTGGAACTACAGGCATGCACTACCACACCCGGCTCATTTTGATTTTTTCATTGTAGAGATGAGGTCTTGCCAAGTTGGTCCAGATGAGACTCACCAGGCGGGTCTCGAACCCGTGGGCCCAGGCAATCCACTCACCTCAGCCTCCCAAAGGCGCGGGA
>NW_007255910.1:15730-18345 GCF_000164805.1 Carlito syrichta | reverse complement strand
GGCAGAAGGATCGCCAGAGCCCAGCAAGTCGAGGCTGCAGTGGCTGGGAGCGGCCACTGCGCTCCAGTCTGGGCGATAGAGTGAGACTCCAACTCAAAAAAAAGAAAATTATGGTCTCACCCTGTTGCCCAGGGTGGTGTGCAGTGGCACCATCATGGTTTACTGCAGCCTTGATCTCCTGGGTTCAGGCAGTCCTTCTGCCTCAACCTCCCGAGTAGCTGGGACTATAGGTGCATATTACCACACCCGGACCATTTTTATTTTTCGTAGTGATGGGGGTCTTGCTATGTTGCATAGGCTGGTCTTGAACTCCTGGGCTCAGGCAGTCCTCCTGCCTTAGCCTCCCAAAGTGCTGGGGTTATAGGTGTGAGCCACTGAGCCCAGCAAAAATATCTCATTTCTACAGCATTTACAAAGATAAAACACTTAGGAAAGAACTTAAGAACTCAAGATCTGTATTAATGAACATTAAAATATTGGCCGGGTGTGGTGGCTCAGCCTGTCATCCCAGCACTTTGGGAGGCCGAGGTGAGAGGATTGCCTGAGCCCGCGGGTTCCAGACCCGCCTGGGCAACTTGGTGAGACCTCATCTCTACAATAAATCAAAAAATTAGCTTGGTGTGATGGCACATGCCTGTAGTTCCAGATACTTGGAAGGCTGAGGTGGAAGGATCGCCGGAGCCCAGCAGGTCGAGGCTGTGGTGGCTGGGAGTGGCCACTGCACTCTAGTCTGGGTGACGGAGTGAGAATCCAACTCAAAAAAAAAAAAAGAAGAAGACGCAACACCAGAAAGATGTCCGTTCTCCCTAATCGAGAAATGTAGTGCTATCTCAATACAAATAGCAATAGGGAGTTTTTTGGGTGGTGGGGAGAGAAAGGGCGCTAAATAAACTGATCCTAAAAGTCATGTGGAAAAAGAAACATGAGAATATAGTTAGAAAACCTCTGACCCTAATAGATTTTTTTTTTTTTAGTTGCAGTCTCACTCTTGTTGCCCAGACTAGAGTGGAGTGGCACTCTCATGGCCACCACAGCCTCGAACTCCTGGGCTCCGGCGATCCTTCCACCTCATCCTTCCGAGTAGCTGGAACTACAGACGCACGCCACCATGCCCAGCTAATTTTTTGATTTATTTTAGAGATGAGGTCTCACCAATTTGCCCAGGCTGGTCTTGAACCTGTGGGCTCAGGCAATCCTCTCGCCTTGGCCTCCCAAAGTGCTAGGATGACAGGCTGAGCCACCATGCCCTGCCAACATATATATATATATTGAGTTGGAGTCTCACTCTGTCGCTCAGGCAGCATAGGCATGCTCACGGCCACCGCAACCTTGACCTGCTGGGTTCAGGCAATTCTTCCACCTCAGCCTTTCGAGAAGCTGGAACCACTGGCGCACACCACCATGCATGGCCAATTTTTTGATTTATTGTAGAGACGAGGTCTCGTCAAATTGCCCAGGCTGGTCTCGAACCCTGGCGCCCAGGCAGTCCTCTTGTCTCAGCCTCCCAAAGTGCTGGGATTACAGGCATGAGCCACCACGGCCCCCGGCCCCCTAATAGATGTCAAAATATAAAACTAAAACAATTGAAAAGTAGTGGTGCTGGCAAATTGAAAGATAGCTCAAAGGAAAATAATTGAAAGTGCAGATGTAGGCTAGGCACAGTGGCTCATGCCTGTGATCCCAGCATTTTGGGATGCCATAGGGAAGAATCGCCAGAGCCCATGAGTTCGAGACCAGCCTGGGCAACTTGGTGAGCCCTCATCTCTGCAACAAACCAAAAAATCAGCCAGGAGTGGTGGTGCATGCCTGTAGTCTCACCTACCTGCAAGGCTGAGGCAGAAGGATCACCTGAGCCCAGCAGGTTGAGGCTGCTGCGGCCATGAGCATGCCACTGCACTCCAACCTGGGTGACAGAGTGAGATGCCAACTCAAAAAAAAGCAAAAAACAAGAAGAAGGTGCAGACGTAAATTCAAGTTCATATGCAAATTTGGTTATGCGAACGGTAGTGTTTTAAATGATTGAAGAAAAAATGATTGTTCAATAGATGATTTGGTGATAACAAGATAACATTTGGAAGTCTTCCAGCAGAAAAACAGGAAGAGATGAGAACAAACAGAGGAAAATACATTACAAATGACTCTTCAACATGTGAACAAGTCCACTCACCATGAAAATAAAAACTTCACTCACAATAAGAAATACAGATAAAAATTACACTGAGATAACACTTTTTTACTATTCACATTGGCGAAAATAAAAATGTTTGATGACACACAAAGGTTGGAGTCTGTGTGTATGGAAAGAAACACCCTTAAAAACTGCTGATGTTCAATCTCTGTGCAGGGCATTTGGCAATATTTATCAAAACAGAACAAATGTACCCTCTGACCCAGCAATCTTATTTCTAGCATATTTTTTGTTGTAGTACTTCCATATGAGCAAAATGACATAAGTTTTTATTGTAGAGTTGTTTGTAATAGTAAAGTTTGGAAATGAATTTGAAATACTTAAAAGAGCCAGACACGCCGGGCTCGGTGGCTCAGCCTGTAATCCTGTGCCTTTGGGAGGCTGAGGTAAGTGGATTGCCTGAGCCCACGGGTTCGAGACCCGCCTG
>NW_007255910.1:10529-15675 GCF_000164805.1 Carlito syrichta | reverse complement strand
CTGCACTCCAGTCTGGGTGACAGAGTGAGACTCCAACTCAAACAACAACAACAACAACAACAAACAAAAAACAAAAAAGGAACCAGACACTGTGGCTCATGCCTGTAATTCCAGCACTTTGGGAGGCTGAGGTGAGAGGATTGCCTGAGTCCACAGGTTCGAGACCAGTCTGGGCAACATGGTGAGACCTCGTCTCTATAATAAGTAAAAAAATTAGCCACGCATGATGGCTCACTCCTGTAGTTCCAGCTACTTGGAAGGCTGAGGCAGAAGGATTGCCTGAGTCCAGCAAGTCGAGGCTGCAGCAGGTCGAGGCTGTGGTGGCCATGAAGGTGCCACTATACTCCAGCCTGGGTGACAGAGTGAGACTCCAACTCAAAAAAAAAAAAAAAAATCCTTAAAAGAGATCTAGTTAGGCCTGGTGCAGTGGCTCACACCTGTAATCCCAGCACTTTGGGAGGCTGAGGCAGAAGGATTGCTGGGTTTAGGAGTTTAAGACCAGCCTGGGCAACATAGTGAGACCTTGTTTTTACAAAAAAAAAAAAAAAAAAAAAAAATTAGCTGGGCATGGTGGTGTGCACCTGTAATCCCAGCTACTCAGGAGGCTGAGGAGGGCAGTTTGCTTGCACCCAGGAGTCCAAGGCTGTGGTGAGCTGTGTTGATGCCACTGCACTCCAGCCTGGGCTACAGAGTGACTCCCTGACTTAAAAAAAAAAAGAGGATCTAGTTAAACGGTATAGCCATGTAATGGAATACTATGCAGATATAAAAATGAGCAAGAAAGTTTTTTGGGTACTAATATGAAATTATGACCAACCTATTTTGATAAATGAAAAAGGCAAGGAGCAGAATTTACAGAGCATCTGTACAGTGGGCCCCTTGCCCGAGGGTATATGTCCAAGACCCCCAGGGCATGCCTGAAATCTCTGGTGGTGCCCAACCCAATTGCCGTCTGTTAGAACCGGTTCTGTTCGCGTCTTCCACCTACACATCTCATGCCTTTTCATCTTGTCACGCCTTGTGGCCACGACTTTTGCAGCAAAACTTGCATAGAGATTCCTTTTTCCTGCTGCACAATTTCACAGGTAGAAGATTCCTTCTTGCCATAGACCCTAGCGACCTCGGCATAGGATGTTTTTCTTTCCTTAAGTTGAGAACTTTCACCTTTTCACTTAAAGGAAACACTCTGCGGCTTCTCTGTGGCATACCTGAAAGGCTGGCATCACTCCTCTTGTGCTTTGGGGCGGTTAGGAAGTAAAATCAGGGTGACTTGAACACCGGCCGTGCTGTAGATCTGATCACTGAGAGGGCTTGTAAGTGACTAAAGGGCAGGTGGTGTCCACAGCAAGGAAGTGTTGGACACAGGGAGAAATCCTGCTCCGGTGTGGGATGGCTCAAGATTTCTCATGCTCCTCAGAATGGTGCACCATTGGAAACTTATGAATTGTGCCTGAAATTTTCCATTAAAAATTTTTCTTTTTTGAGTTGGGGTCTCACTTTGCTGCCCCGGCTGGAGTGCAGTGGCACAATCATGACTCACGACAGCCTCAACCTCCTGGGCTCAGGCATTCTCCCGCCTCAGTCTCCCAAGTAACTGTCCTACAGGCATGTAGGTTTCTGGGATTGGGAGAAGCGCCGCCCCTCCTGCTACCATGGTGTCTCTGCTCTGATGCAAAAATGTGGCTCTGCTCCTAGGAAAGGTTCAGAAGCCTATTTGGTAGGCAGCGGAGCCACCACTTCATCTTTGAGAAGGGAAATTCTTTTCTTTTGAGTTGAAGTCTCGCTCCGTCGCCCAGGCTGGAGTACAGTGGCACGCTCACGGTCACTCCAGCGTTGACCTGCTGGGCTCTGGTGATCCTTCTGCCTCAGCTCTCCAAGTAGCCAGAACGACAGGCACGCGCTACCACGCTCGGCTAATTTTTGACGTATTGTAGAGAAAAGGTCTCACCAAATTGCCCGGGCCGGTCTCAAACCCGCGGGCTCAGGCTATCCGCTTGCCTTTGCCCCCCAAAGTGCTGGGATAACGGGCTGAGCCACCAAGCCAGCTGAGAAGGAAATTCTTGTTGACCCCTGGGGGGCTAACCCTGCCGGTACACACAGTGCATCCTCTTTTTCCACAGTGCTGTGGGAAAAGAGGAGTGAGCCTCCTGCAAAGAATGGTGGGAGAACTGGTGGGAACCAATGGCCCATCTCCCATGAGCCTCGTCCTTCGTGGAAACCGAACTTTCCGGAGACTCTTGTGTGTGTTGGGATCTGGGGGAGGGCGTTGTTTCATGACCCTTCCCTTGCCGCCTGATCATGGTTTTTCTTGGCTCTGTGGTCCAAGGGGGGGGCACAGAGTCACTCCTGAGCTCTGGGATTTTCAGGATGGTAAGCCGGACGCTGTTGAAAGTCTGTTGGGAAGAGAAGCAGGGGAGTCCTCCATCGCCATCTTGCTGATGTCACACTCAAAAAGGGAAATTCTTAATTATCCTGAGACTACATACTTGCCATCTCCCTCGACGTCCTTCTCTCTTCTGGGCTGTGGCCTTGGCCTCCTCACGGGTGACCCACACCCGTGCTGATGTGAATTGGACCAATGTTAGCTGGGGACCCCCCACGGGGTGAAGGGCTGGGTTTCTCGCAGATCACACATGAGGGTCCAGCTGCATTCAGACTTCATGATCGCATGCTCAACTGCTGTCGTATCCTGTCCTATCCTCTGAAGACCACACCGGGAGGCTGTTGTCAGTGGTTTTCTGTCCACCTGCCAGCCTGTGTTAACCCAGCTCTGGCGATGTAAGCAAGGTAGTGCTGTGGGCTGAATTGTGTCCCCCAACTCCAAAGTTCTTATGCTGAAGCCTTCACCCCGAAGACCTCAGCATGTGACTGTATTTGGAGACATTGTCTCTAAAGAAGTTAAATGAGGTCATTAGGATGGCCCTAATCCACTAAAGAAGTTAAATGAGGTCATCAGGAGGCCCTAATCCACGAAGAGAAGATTAGGGTGCATGTACACACACACACACACACACACACACACACACACACGCACACACACGCCGGCGTGCACACCCCACAAGGAAAGACCACGTAGGGATGCGGGAAGAAAGCCTCCATCTGCAGGCTGGGGAAAGAGTCCTCCAGAGAAACCAAGCCTGCTTTGATCTCTAACTTCTAGCCTCCAGATGGTGAGCAAATAAATCTCTGTTGCTGAAGCCACCCAGTCTGTGGTGCGGCAGCCCTTGCAAATCAACTCGGGCAGGCAGAATCCTGAATTTGACTGGTGTCACACAGGGCTGTCCCCTAGCACCATTTCCTAAAAAGTGTTTTCCTCCTGTATTTTGCTGGAAAAAAATGTATAAAATTTGCTTCTTTGCTAAACACCTCGGAACGACGATTAGGGATTCACGTTGTCTGGCTCTAGCACCTACAGAAGCAAGAGGACTTAACGCTCTCTAAAGACACAGCCCACCAGGATTTATTCTCATGACAGGAAGTGGGATCGACTGCTTTCACCGTCAGCCTTAAGTAACCCGTCCATTCCATTGGGTCCAACACCTCCTCGAGTATGTGTTTTGCAGCCACCCCTTCTTGATGAGCCCCAGGGACAGAGTTCTTTTTTTTTGTTTTTGAGTCAGAGTCTCACTGTGTTGCCCAGGCTGGAGCGCAGTGGCACGCTCATGGCCACCTCAGCGTTGACCTGTTGGGCTCTGGCGGTCCTTCCGCTTCGGCCTTCCAAGTAGCCAGAGCTACAGGCACAGGATATCACGCTCGGCAAATTTTTTATTTATTGTAGAGATGAGGTCTTGCCAAGGTTCCCTGGGCTGGTCTTGAACCCACAGGCTCAGACAATCCCTCGCCTCGGCCTCCCAAGGTGCTGGGATGACAGGCTGAGCCACCCAACCCAGCCAGGACAGAGTTCTTAACATTAGATGCACAACAGTGGCCTTTTATGGAAAGAGCAGCCCGCTGGTGGCAGGTCCCCTGACAATCCTGCAAGCTAAGATCGTCTGCACCAGGCAGCGTGGTAGAAGTTCGTGGGAGGAGGGATGGCAGACATTTACTCATAAGAAGGCTTGAGAAGATGTAAAGGTTTTGGGGGAAAATATTAAAAAGATAAAAATAGGGCAACCCCCTCGGGTCCCCTCCCACCGTGGGAGCTTTTCTGTCCTCTCAATAAAGAAAAAAATATCCCCCCAAAAAGTAAAGATCATAAGTGCTCCTTCTGAGCTACAAGGAGCTCCATCTAGATTTCTGTTCACCAACAGGATGTGAACTTGGCCTCTCACATTTTACGTCTGTAGAACATACCCTTCACTATAATCTTGGAGAACACCTTTCACTCTGCAGAGTGGCTGGACGTTTGAGAATAGACTGAAACATGACACCTGTGGAGCAAGCAAGGGATCTGATGAGTTGAGAAAGCCAGCCTTTCTATCCATTCAAAGAAATTCTGAGCTGGGCATGGTGGCCTATGCCAGTAATCCCAGCACTTTGGGAGACTGAGGTGGGAGGATTGCTTGAGGTCAGGAGTTCAAGATCAGCCTGGGCACAAAGCAAGACCTCATCTCTACAAGAGACAGAAAAACTAGCCAAGCGTGGTGGTGCATTCCTGTAGTCCCAGCTACTCGGGAGGCTGAGGCAGAAGAAACACTTGAGCTTAGGAGTCTGAGGCTGGGGTTAGCTGGTGAGTCATGGTTGTACCACTGCACTCCAGACTGGCCAGCACAGTGAGATCCCAACTCCAAAAAAAAAAAAATTCTGAAAGGGCATGGTACTGGGTGCAAATCATTTGTTAAATGGGCAGAGGAAGCCGGGCTCGGTGGCTCAACCTGTAATCCCGCGCCTTTGGGAGGCTGAGGTGAGTGGATTGCCTGACCCTGTGGGTTTGAGACCCGCCCAGGCAACTTGGTGAGACCTCATCTCTACAATAAAAGAAAAACTAGCCGGGTGTGGTGGCACATGCCTGTAGTTCTGGCTACTTGAAAGGCTGAGGCTGAAGGATTGCTGCAGCCCGGCAGGTTGAAGCTGGGGTGGCTGTGAGTGTGGCGATGGAGTGAAACTCCCACTCAAAAAAAAAATAAGTAGCCAGGCTCGGTGGCTCAGCCTGTAATCCCGTGCCTTTGGGAGGCTGAGGTGAGTGGATTGCCTGAGCCTGTGGGTT
>NW_007255910.1:731-10509 GCF_000164805.1 Carlito syrichta | reverse complement strand
AAAAAAAAAAAAAAAAAAGGGCAGAGTAACAGTGTCTACGTCATGGATTGTTGTGAGAGTTAAATAAGTTAATATTCTGAAGCATTTAGAACACCACCTGGCACATTGTTTGCTATTGCTGACTAACATTATTATTACCTGAACTGAATATACAGACCCCCATGGAAATATGTGTTACATTGTGGGATCTTATATATTATTTACTATTTATTTATTTTTGAGTCAGAGTCTCACTCCATCGCCCAGGCTGGAGTGCAGTGGCAAGCTCACGGCCACCCCAGCGTCAACCTGCTGGGCTCCGGCGATCCTTCTGCCTCAGCCTTCCAAGTAGCTAGAACTACAGGCCCGTGCTACCACGCCCAGCTTATTTTATTTTATTTTTTTGAGTGGGAGTCTCACTCTGTCACCCAGACTGGAGTGCAGTGGCCGCTCCCGGCCACCGCAACCTTGACCTGCTGGGCTCCGGCGATCCTTCCACCTCAGCCTTCCAAGTAGCTGGAACCACAGGTGCATGCTACCACGCCCGGCTAATTTTTGATTTATTGTAGAGATGAGGTCTCGCCAAGTTGCCCAGGCGGGTCACGAACTCGCGGGCTCAGGCAATCCACTCACCTCAGCCTCCCAAAGGCGCGGGATTACAGGCTGAGCCACCGAGGCTGGCTTTTAAAAAAAAAATTATTGTAGGGACGAGGTCTTTCAAGTTGCCCAGGCTGGTCTTGAACCCTGGGGCTCAGGCAATTCACTCGCCTTGGTCTTCCAAAGGGCTAGGATTACAGTGTTTCTTTGCACATCCCAATAAAATAAATGATCTGGGTCTCAGTCTCCCCTTTATTGCATGTGGTTACAGTTTACAAATACACTTGCCATTTTCCTCCCCTTCCAGAACTCTCCTCCACACCCAGTCATTCCACTCCAACCCCTGGTTGTCGCTGACTTCCTGTCCTCTCCTCTTGGAGGGGAGGGGGCTCCTCTGTGCAACTTCGTCTGCATGTCAGGTCGACCATGGTCCATGTGAAGTGCGGACCCTCCGAGGGCCTCGGAAGCTTGGGGCTGAGCACCACGAACTCTCGAGAGGTCCCAGGGACGTCTTTGCAGGGGCCGTGCGGCGGCTCCCTCGGTGCTGTGCGCGGGTGCAGGGTGGTGGACAGCGGCGGCATCCCATGCCCTGTCTGTCCCCAGGCTTAGCCAGCGCAGCCCCAGAGGGCGAGTGGGCCGGCCACGGGGTCCCAGGCGTGCTCAGGCAGGGGCGAGAGTCCAGTGGAGCGCACCCGCCCGGCCCGTGCCCAGCCCTGTTCTCGAGGGGCGTCCGAGGCTCAGTCCCTCAGGGTGGCACCTCACAGGGCCCTCCCCAGGCCCCTGGGAATCCCGCGTAGGGCGGGCAGCCCCGGGGAGAAGGTGCTCTCGTCCTCCCCTTCTCCCTTTTCCTGACACCATCAGGCCTGGGTGACAAACTGGCTGCTTGGGCCCTGGTGGGAGGGCGTGGCACCCCAGTGCTCCGTCTCAGCTAGGTGCCAAGCTTTGCCATCTTCCTGGCATGGGGTAGAAAGCCCGGGAGGCCCAGAGTCGCCCTCCTCGGGAATGGGGTATGAGGGGTCTCGGGAAACCGGGGGGTCTCCGGGGCCCCGTGCTCCCCCGAGCATGGGTGCATTGTAGATGTAGATGTTCCCGGTGATCGTCATGGACCCGCCGGTGACATGAATGCCCTTGGTCCCTGTGAGGAGGGGGCGCAGTTGAGGAGGGGGTCCCCAACAGGGCCCACTGCGTCTTGGGTCCCCTGCCGGCCTCTCCTTTTCCCTCCCTCTCCCCCCTGGCTTGTGGTTCTGGAGCTCCGCGTCCATCTCTGTTTCTGGCTTCCGGTTTCTTCCCCCCTCCCTGGTTGTGACACCAGCGGGCAGTGGAGTCCTGTCTTGGCCCTCTTGAGTCTTTTCCTTCCTCCAGTCGCTTCCTGCCCGCTGGCCATCCCTCCCTCCCGCTCCTCCTCCCTCCTCTCTGCCGCCTGCAGGGGAACCCAGGCTCACCGGGAGTCACCGGGCCCTGCTCCCCGGGCTCAGGCTGCAGCTCCCTGGGGAGGCCCAAGGGGCTCTGCTGCTGCAGCACCTCCGGCTCCAAAACTGGGGTCATGGGGAGCCCGCTGGAGGCTGGGGACGCATCCCCGGAGCTGGGCAGCAGTGGCTCCACCAGGTCCGGGAAGTGCAGGTTGGCCTTTGGAGGCTCCCAGCTCGCATCCGCGGCATTGGACTCCTGTCCCTGCAGAAGCCAGACAGACACCCAGCTAGTGACGATGGCCCAGGCTTCTTTTGTTCCCATGCCCCGTGCCCGCCTGAGTTGGCAACCCCTCTCGCCTCTGCCCTTGTCTGCCCCTGCCTCAGGGCCTGTGCGCCCCGTGCTCCCTCTTCCTGGGCACTTTCCACAGATGGCTCCATGGCTGGCTCTCGGCTTCTCACAGAGGCCTTCCTGGCTTCTCTGTGGAAAAAGAGCACGGCCCGTCCTTGGCCACTGTCACTCCCCAGCCCCTTCCCTGCTTTGGGGAGCAGTTCTTGCGGCCTAATGTATACTCGTTTGACATTATTCTCGTTCCTCTGGCTGTAAATTCCAGGAGGGCAGGCATTTTGCTTTGCTCACCGCTGCACCCCCAGTGCCTAGGACGGTGCCTGGCACGTGGCATGCTCACTAAGTCATTAGCTAAATGAGTGAATGAACTAATGAATGGGGAATCCGCCAGCATACTCTCTTCCTGCTCGCTCCCACCGTGTAGTCCTGTCACCTGGGCCCCCCTTGCTGACTTCTCCGCCTCCCCCATTACCTCTGGTCGCCTCCTGAGCAGGGATCCTGCAACGGAAAGTAAAATAGTCAACGTCCAGGGTCCGCATGTGAGTGAGAACGTGTGGCACCCTGCTCTTTGTTTCTGTGATGGGTCACTGAGTATGATCGACTCCCAACACATCCAAGCTGCTGCGAACATTTACCATGATACTGTAAGAAAGGGACTGGCAGGAGCGGGATACTGCCAGGGGTCGGGGGCGGGGGCGCACACCGTCTACAAGGGCACCTGATCTCAAACCAGGCAAAGTGGGGACCAAAGGGAGGCCCAGGCTTTGCTTGTACAATGACCACTTGAATACCCAATGCTGAAATGCACCGCACATCTTTACAATTAAAAAAAGGCCAGGCTCGGTGGCTCAGCCTGTAATCCCAGCGCTTTGGGAGGCCGAGGTGAGCGGATTGCCTGAGCCTGCGGGCTGGAGACCCGCCTGGGCAACTTGGTGAGCCCTCATCTCTACCATAAATCAAAAAAATTAGCCGGGCGTGGTCGCACGCGCCTGTAGTTCCAGCTACTCGGAAGGCTGTGGCGGAAGGATGGCCGGAGCCCAGCAGGTCGAGGCTGCAGTGGCCGGGAGCGGCGCTGCACTCCGGTCTGGGCAACAGAGTGAGAGTCCAACTCAAAATAAAATAAAATAAACTTTAAAAAGAAGGAAAATAAAATGCGCGTGGGGCCCCAGCGGGGCCTTTCACCCTCCACACCCCACCGCAATGCCTGCTGCCCACCCTGAGGCCCCAGAACGAACCCCAGCCGCAGAGTGGACGCCGGACAGTGATAACGGCGTCTGCCCGGGGCGGGGGTGGGGGCAGGCTCTGGGAGTCTTGAGGGTCTGGGGGGAGCTGAACCCGGAAAGTTGACTCTTCCTGCCTCCACCCCCACTGCCAACCCAGCCACAAGGGGAAAGAGGGCTCGGCCGCCTCTCGGGCTGCGTGGGGCTCCTTCCTACCCAGCTTTCTGCAGAGAGAGGGGTGGCTCTTCCAGGCGCAGGCGAGGACGGTGGCGAGGCACAGGAAGAAGCCCAGCGACAGCAGGACCGCCAGCATCAGCATCGTCCCTGCCAGGACAGCAGATGGAAGGGGTGATGGCAGCCCCAAGACAGAAACGGGGACCGGGAGCGGCGGCTCACTTCTGTAATCTCAGCACTTTGAGAGGCCGAGGGGAGAGGACTACCTGAGTGCATGCGTTCAAGACCAGCCTGGGCAACATGGTGAGACCTCATCTCTATAATAAATAAAAAAATTAGCTGGGCGTGGTGTTGCGTGCCTGTAGTTCCAGCTACTTGGAAGGCTGAGGCGGAAGGATCGCCGGAGGCCGGCAGTTCGAGGCTGCGGTGGCCATAAGCATGCCACTGCACTCCAGCCTGGGCGACAGAGTGAGACTCCGACTTAAAAAAAAAACCCCAAAAAACCATGGCATGAAGAGTGGCCGTCTAGTGATGGTTCTGTGAGTGAGTTTTCATTGGCTTCTTGGAATTTTCTAACTTTCCACAGCGTGCGTGTATTGCGGCACGGGCTTGGAAGAAAGAAAACCTGAGCACAGGTTCTGATAACACCAGTTACCGCCTTGGCACGTGGTGGAACCTCTCTGAGTCTCAGTTTCTTCATCCAGTCCGTGAGGATGATAACAGAACATACTCTAGAGGATCATTAAGAGGATTGAATGAGTTAGTGCAGGTAACGTGCTTACGGCGTGCCCAACACGTGAGCTGTCAACCAGCGCAAGCTGTAATGATTAATTCTTAGTAATTTAAAAAAGTGAATGAGCCGGGCTCGGTGGCTCAGCCTGTCATCCCGCGCCTTTGGGAGGCTGAGGTGAGTGGATGGCCTGAGCCCGCGGGTTCGAGACCCGCCTGGGCAGCGAGACCTCATCTCTACAATAAATCAAAAAATCAGCCGGGCGTGGTAGCGCACGCCTGTAGTTTCAGCTCCTTGGAAGACTGAGGCGGAAGGATCGCCGGAGCCCAGCAGGTCGAGGCTGCGGTGGCCGGGAGCGGCCACTGTACTCCGGTCTGGGCGACAGAGTGAGACTCCAACTCAAAAAAAAAAAAAAAAAAAGAAAAACAGTTAAGTAAACTCTCTGCCAACTAGTACTGACGACGGTCATTAGCAACATCCTGTAATCACCGACCAGGCTAGCAAAACGGCCAGTCCACAGGAAAAAAATCAAGTCACACGGGGGCTCACGTCTCCAACAACGAAAGCGTGTTATCTGAGAGGGAGGTGTTCGCGCCAGTGAGTGGACTGTATGATGGTGGCCCATCCAAACGATGACAGCAGTGTCAGCTATAATTACATATCAGTGTGGAAGTGTTCCTTGTTAGAGTATTGTGTTAGACATAACCTTGAAAGTGTGTGTGTGTCAGTACACTACCCTTGAGATGCTCTGATTTATCTTTTAGGAATTTTTCCTCTTGTCCCAATTCTTGGAGGAAAGGAGTCCTCTTTCTCCATTTTTTTTTGTGTGTTTCATTTGGAGTCTCACTCTGTTGCCCAAACTGGAGTGCAGTGGCAAGCTCCCAGCCAGCCACCGCAGCATCAAACTGCTGGGTTCTGGTGATCCTTCCAAGTAGCTGGAACTACAGGCGTGCACTGCCACGCCCAGCTAATTTTTGATTTATTGTAGAGACAAGGTCTTGCCAAGTTGCCCTTGCGGGTCTCGAACCCGTGGGCTCAGGCCATCCAGTCGCCTCGGCCTCCCAAGTGCTGGGATGACAGGTTGAACCACCGAGCCCGGCCTCTTTCCCCACTTTTTAAGCTGGGGGGATTAAGGCATTTCCCCAGGCACCCCTTGTGCCCTCAGTCCTGGTCCCTCACCTGGCGCCTCGGGGAACCGTGACTCTGATGGACTTCGGCAGCTTGTGTCAGACTGGGTAGTGCCTGGATCTGCCTCCACCAGACCCTGGTCCTCACACCTGTGGGGGAGAGAGGGGACCGTGACCTCCTCGTGTCCCCGCCTACCAGTGCCCAAGCTCGGGTGGGCACGTGGGGCTGGAAGTGGCAAGGTAAGCCTGTGGTGCCATCTGTGGGGCGGTTGTCAGTCGCTGCGGTGGAGGGAGCCTGGGCAGGGCACACTCACCTGGTGTGGGGCTGGCAGCGGGCGCTGGGCGAGGAGGTGTTCTGGAAGTGTCCCGCCTTGCAGGGGACGCAGTGGCCGGTGACCTCCCCAACTTCGTCTGGCAAGAGAGAGGCCAGCCAGGGTGAACGGGCACGGCGCGACTTCTTAGACGCTTCTTCTTGCCACCCAGCCCATTCTGTGGCCTCACCTGGCCCAAGCTCTGCTTTGCCGCCTTGCGTTTTGCCCAAGCTTCCCCCGCACCGAGGGGAGCCCCCTCCTGCCTCCTGCCCCGTCCTGAACCCGTCTCTCTGCAGACCCCTTCTGTGAGCCTTTTGCACAGAACGAGAAGAGGCGTTCGATGCCCAGCAGAACCAGCTGGAGGGCCCGCCACGGACACAACACCACCCCCCCTGCCTCCAGTCAGGTCCCCGCCATCCGGCCTCCCTCTCGCCCTCTGCCCTCGGTGCCCTCTGACCTTTGAGTTCGGCTTCAGTGCCCGGCGGGCAGTCGGGAGGCAGCTCGCAGTGGTTGCAGTCCGGGCCCCTGTCGGCACAGAACATTCCTGGCTGGCAGCGGCACTGGGTCTTCCGTTGGCCGGTGCATGGGGCGACCTCCTCCAGGCCCATCACTGGTGGGGAGATGGAGGGCTCAGGGCGCGCGGTGCGCCAGGAGGCCTGGGCCGACCCTCGGGCACGCCCCCCTTACTGTGGTCACAGGGGCGGCACATCTGGCAGTGGGACAGGTAGCTCCAGTACTCGTTGTAGGAATTCTCGGGGCACGTGGCGCACACCGTGTCTGAGTCGCGGCTGCATTTAGTGGCGACATAGGTGCCTAGACGGTGAGTAGGGCAGCAGGGCGTCAGGAGACGCCACCGTGGCGTGACCCAGGCTCGTCCCTGTCCCGCGTCTCTTTGCCCCGTTCCTCCCCACCCCACGCGTGGCCCTCGGCCCCCCCGCAATGCAAAGAACCAGGAGGCCTGTGAGGAGCGCAAACCTCAGAGCCTACAATGACAGTGGCTGGAGCTTCTCATGCTGTCTGCGCCAGGCGCTGCCCCTGGGGGACGGCGTCCACTTTCCATCAGGGGCAGGGAGGGGGTTGGACCCCTGCGCCCCACCTCTGTGGCCCCGCTTTCGCCCTCCCTTGCCTCTCACCTGGCGGGCAGCGGGAGCAGCAGATCTGGTGCTTGGACTCATAGTACTCCTTCTCCTGGTCCCTGCAGGTCTGGCTCTCCGAGTGGTATGGGGGCGTCTCCAAGCGGGAAGGCGGGGAGGGAGACCAGTCAGGCGGGGGCCCCTTTGGGAGGGCAGAGGGGCTGGGTCGGGGGCTGCCCAGGGTGACCCCTCCTCTCTGCCCTCGCCACCCCTGCCTAGGCCCCTCCCTTACCAGCTGGGGCTGGGATGCCACCAGGAGCCCGCAGAGGCCCAGCGCAAGGGGACCCCAGGCCAGGCCGCGGGCAGAGGCGGCCCAAGGCAGGCCCATGACGGCCGCAGGGCTAGCCGGCAGGATGGGTGAGGGCCTGGGAGGAAGCTGGGAGGCCCGGCGTCCCCAGCGGCGATGGCGGTGGCTTCCCGAGCCGGGGGGCTGGGACGGGACTTGGGGCCAGTGTGCCCCCGGGGGGGCCGGAGCGGCCAGGCCTGGCCTCCAGGGCTCCCGCGGCCGGGCTCAGGAAGTGGGAGTGGAGCCCGCTGGCCGGGGCGGGGACAGGGAGCGCTGGGAGCTGAGAATGGCCTGTCGCAATCACAGTCAGGGAAGAGGAACAGGCTTGGCTGCCTCCTAGCAGGGCGGGAGGGGGCGGCCGGGAAAGCACGTGAGGGCAGCAGGGCCGGAACCCAGGCCTCCTCCCTTCTTCGGAGAGACGCAGGGTCAAGACAGGCCCAGCTGGGGGAGAAGGGGCCGTGGGGTTTGCGGAGCGTCCTCAGCGAGGCCTCCTGGAGCCCTGCTGGGGCAGAGCTAGCCGGGGAACAGAAGGGGCTCCAGAAGGAGCAGCGGACAGTTGGGTGCAGGGCCTGCAAAGTGAGGGGGCCGGGACAGACACACAGGGGAGCGCACGGAGCAGAGCCTGAAGCACCAGCCAGCAGACGCAGTGTCTGGGACGCAGAAGTCCCTGCCGGCAGGGGCCTGGCCTCCTTCTCGGCGGTGTGGCTTTTAAGTCAAAGGGAGCAGCGAGTCAGGCGGCCCTCCACCCCGCTGACCCAACCAGTCCACACGAGCGGGCAGGGCATCTCGAGGCACCGGAGCGGGTGTAGTGGGCCTGCTGCCCGCCCTTGCCGAGGAGGGAGTGAGGGGACAGATTTCCTGAGGCAGGGAGGCCAGGTGGGCTGGAGCTGGGCAGCCCCGCTTCTGGCCTCCCCACCCACGAGCCTCTAATCCCTTTGGGCTGGGGGGAGCCGAGCCCCGCCCAGCCCAGCCCCCTCACCCTGGCGGCAAGGAGATGGGGGCCAGGGTGGCCGAGGTCCAGATTCCAGGTGGCTCAGTCTGGCCCCGCCCCCTTTCTTCACATTCACTCCCTCGGCCCCTTGTAACCCTTCCGGAGACACTCGCAGTGGCTGCTGTGTGCTTGGCTTGCTGGTCTCCAAGTTCTTGTCCGCCCAGGTAGGTCCTTGTGGGCTCTGCGGCTCGGGAGGCGTCTCCTGCCCCGGGCTGTGCAGACCCACCCGGCTCGCAGTCTGCTTCCTGGCAGGTGTGTGCTCAGCCATGGCTTGGGCTGACAGTCGGCACTCCCTGTACTCAGCACAGAGTGTAGCCTGTTCCACGGGCTCGATGCATCTGTACGGGATAAGTGAATGACGTCCACTTCACACCGTCCGTCTACAGCAGAGCCAGCCTCGAGTCCAGGTCTCCCGATGTCCAGGTCCCAGCTCTTTCCAGCAACTGTACTGCTTCCTCATGGCTTAGAGTGTCTCCCCGGGATGGGAGACTCACTTCTGCTCTTAAGATAGGTCACCAGCCGGGCTTGGTGGCTCAGCCTGTAATCCCAGCGCTTTGGGAGGCTGAGGTGAGTGGATTGCCTGAGCCCGCGGGTTCGAGACCCCCCTGGGCAAGTTGGCAAGACCTCATCTGTACAATAAATCAAAAATTAGCCGGGTGTGGTAGCGCGGGCCTGTAGTTCCGGCCACTTAGAAGGCTGAGGCGGAAGGATGGCCAGACCTGCAGGTCGAGGCTGGGGTGACCAGGAGCAGCCACTGCACTCCAGTCTGGGTGACAGAGTGAGACTCCAACCCCCCCCCCCAAAAAGAAACAAAGCAAAAAACCCAAAACAAAACACAAAACAAAACAAAACCAAAAATTATAGGCCACCTGGGTGCTGTCCCTCTCCCTTAAGGACTCTGTTCCACACTCATCCTTATCTGGTGGGAGGCTGAGACTAGACTCACCCCTGAGCTCCTTTTTTTTTTTTTTTTTAAAGAAAGCAGGATTTGTTGAGAGGACAGAAAAGCTCCCACAGTGGGAGGGGACCCAAAGGGCTTGCCCACACCCGAGCTCTTACACACCTGAAGGAACGTGTGTGTCGTCACCTTAGGTCTTTTTCTCTCTTTCTCTTTTTCGCCTTTTATTATAGCAATTCCACACGTAGCATGACATGCAAAAGGAGAGAAAATAATACCAGGAAGTCTCCACATACTCATTACCCGGCTTCCACTCTCGGTTAGTTTCATTCTTCCAGATACCTCTCCGAAGCAAGTCCCAGACATCACATTATTTCATTTGAAAATACTTCAAGGTTTTATTTTATTTTATTTTACTTTATTTTGAGTCAGGGTCTTACTCTGTCACCCAGGCTGGAGAGCAGTGGCATGATCACAGCTCACTGAAGCCTCAACCTCCTGGGCTCAGGTGATCTTCCAGCCTCAGCCTCTTGAGTGGGTAGGACTACAGGTGTGTGCCACCATGCCCAGCTAAGTT
>NW_007255910.1:0-552 GCF_000164805.1 Carlito syrichta | reverse complement strand
TTTTTTTTTTTTTTTTTTTTTTTTTTTTTGTAGAGACGAGTTCTTGCTATGTTGCCCAGGCTGGCCTCAAACTCCTGGGCTCAAGTGTTCCTCTCTCCTCGGCCTCCCAAAGTGCCAGGATCACAGGTGTGAGCCACTGCGCATGGCCCTCCAGACTTTATTCTAAAAGATAGGGGCTCCTTTTCTTTGAATGCAGTGTAACATATACACAGTTTAGTGCCTGAAGTATTCTACTTGTGCACACGCAGATCCGCAAATTTTCGCTTCAGCACATTATCACGCAGCCCACACCTGTAGAACATTTCTCGCACCACAAAAGGTCGCTGCATGCCCTTCCCAGCGAAAGCTTCCTGCGTCACACGATCTCAGATCCTTTTTAACCCCAGATGGCTGAACTATTTCCTTTCTGCTGCCAGCATATGCTGTCACCTCAGCCCTCAAGGAGCCCTAGGTCCTAAGGAAAGAGCAACGAGCTCTAAGATCTGGGTTTTGATCTTTACCTCTCTGGGCTTTTTTTTTTTTTTTTTTTTTTTGGTGCCCGTCAGCTGCTGT
>NW_007255909.1:9467-11389 GCF_000164805.1 Carlito syrichta | reverse complement strand
TGGAAGGCTGAGGCGGAAGGATCCCTGGAGCCCAGCAGGTCGAGGCTGCGGTGGCCGGGAACGGCCGCTGCACTCCAGTCTGGGCGACAGAGGGAGACTCCGACTCAAAAAAAAGAGTCCTCACCACCAGAGGGGCCCAGCCAGACCCTTCCCTTTCCCTCCTCCCTCCAGGCCCTCATACCACCCTCTCCTTTACTTCTGGATCCATCAGGACAATCCCCTTCCCCAGGGTCTCACTCCATTACTGAAAGAGCCTCTCACTTGGCCTCGCTGCCTCCTCTCTTGCCTTTGATCTGTCTGTCCTTTATTCAACCACCAGGGTGACCGTTCTTATTTTTTTTTGAGTTGGAGTCTCACTCTGTCGCCCAGGCTGGAGTGCAGTGGCCGCTCCCGGTCACCGCAGCTTCGACCTGCTGGGCTCCGGCGATCCTTCCGCATCAGCCTTCCGAGTAGCCGGAATTACAGGCATGCGCTACCACGCCTGGCTGATTTTTTGATTTATTGTAGAGATGAGGTCTCGCTGCCCAGGCGAGTCTCGAACACGCGGGCTCAGGCAATCCACTCACCTCAGCCTCCCAAAGGTGCGGGATTACAGGCTGAGCCACCGAGCCCGGCTCAGGGTGACCATTCTAAACCCCAATCTGATCAAGTCAACCCTCAGTTTCTTATTATCCTTGGATTAAGTTCAATCTCCTTAGAATGATTTATCGCCTTCAAAACCTGGTCCCCTGACATCCATCTTCCGGTCCCCTTCTTTGTTTGGGGACCCACAGGAAGCTAGGGGGTTAGTCCAGCCCCAACGGCAGCCTTTCTGAGGGCCCTGGACACCATGACTGGGTCAGAAGTGAATTAGGGACCTAAGCCGGTGCAGTTGGCATGCTGCAACGTGGCACAAAGACCAGGACACTGAGCCCAGGAGCGTTGGCTGCCATCTTTGAACCTCCAGGAAAGTCAGCCCTGTGGAGGGCACCACCAGGAAATGGGAAAACCCACAGAGCCAGCCTCCCCTGAAGCCAGTGAACTTCCCAACTTTTCCGTTACTTATATTTATTTATTGTCATTATTATTATTTTTTGAGTTGGAGTTTCACTCTGTCACCCAGGCTGGGAGTGCAGTGGCATGCTCCCGGCCACCACAGCCTTGACCTGCTGGGTTCCGGCGATCCTTCTGCCTCAGCCTTCCAGAGCTGGAGCTTCAGGTGTGCACCACCACACCCGGCGCATTTTTTATTTATTGTAGAGAGGAGGTGTCACCAAGTTGCCCGGGCGGGTCTCAAACCCCTGGCCTCAGGCAAGCTTCTTGCCTCGGCCTCCCAAAGTGCTGGGATGACAGGCTGAGCCACTGAGTCTGGCCTATTTATTTATTTATTTATTCTGAGTCAGAGTCTCACTCCGTTGCCCAGGCTGGAGTGCAGCGGCACACTCACGGCCACCGCAGCCTTGACCTGCTGAGCTCAGGGGATCCTTCCGCCTCAGCCTTCCAAGTACCTGGAACTACAGGCATGTGCCACTACGCCCGGCTAATTCTTTAATTTATTATAGAGATGAGGTCTCACCAAGTTGCCCAGGCCAGTCTAGAACCCCTGGGCTTAAGCAGTCCTCTCACCTCGGCTTCCCAAAGTGCGGGGATTATAGGCGTGAACCACTACATCTGGCCTCTTTCTTTTTTTTGACCCTGGCCAGAGTGTGGTGGCATGATCATAGCTCACTGCAGCTGCAGCCTCCTGGCCTAAGGCGATCCTTGCCTCAGCCTCCCAAGTAGCTGAGACTGTAGGCGTGGCCAGCTGATTTTTGTTTTGATTTTTTTGTTGTTGTTGTTTGTTTTTTTTGAGTCGGAGTCTCACTCTGTCGCCCAGACTGGAGTGCAGTGGCCACTCCCGGCCACCGCAGCCTCGACCTGCTGTACTCTGGCGATCCTTCCGC
>NW_007255909.1:4498-9439 GCF_000164805.1 Carlito syrichta | reverse complement strand
AGGTGGGTCTCGAACCCGCGGGCTCAGGCAATCCACTCACCTCAGCCTCCCAAAGGCGCGGGATTACAGGCTGAGTGAGCCACTGAGCCTGGCTGTTTTGATTTTTTGTAGAGACGAGTTCTTGCTATGTTACCCAGGCTGGTCTTAAACTCCTGGGCGCAGGCAATCCTCCTGCCTCGGCCTCCCAGAGTGCTGGGATTACAGGCTACTGTGCTCAGTCATGTCTCTGAACTTTGTTTTAGTCACATAAGCCAATACAGTTCCTTATTGTCTAAGCCTGTTTTTTTTCCATTTTCTGCCACTTGCCACCACAGCCTCAGAAATTTGAGGCCAAGAGTTAGAGACCAGCCTGGGCAACAGAGTGAAACTCCTCTGTATAAATAAAATAAAATAATAAAATAACTAAGTGTTTTTAGCCAGGCATGGTGGTTCACGCCTATAATCCCAGCACTTTGGGAGGCAGAGGCGAGAGGACTGCCTGAGTCCAGGGGTTCGAGACCAGCCCGGGCAACTTGGAGAGACCTTGTGTCTACAATAAATGAATAAAATATCAGCCAGGCATGGTCACGCATGCCTGTGTTTCCAGCTACTTGGATGGCTGAGGTGGAAAGATTACCTGAGCCCAGCAGGTCTAGGCTTGCACTTTAGCCTGGGCAACAGAGTGAGACCGACTCAAAAAAGAAAAAAGAGCTGGGCTCAGTAGCTCAGCCTGTAATCCCGCGCCTTTGGGAGGCTGAGGTGAGTGGATTGCCTGAACCCGCGAGTTCGAGACCCGCCTGGGCAGGCTAGACCTCATCTCTACAATAAATAAAAAATCAGCCGGGCGTGGTAGCATGCACCTGTATGCTACTTGGAAGGCTGAGGCGGAAGGATTGCCGGAGCCCAGTAGGTCGAGGCTGCGGTGGCCAGGAGCGGCCACTGCATTCCAGTCTGGGCGACAGAGTGAGACTCCAACTCAAAAAAAAAAACAGCAGCAACAACAACAACAACAACAACAGCAAAAAGCGATGCTCTGATATCACGGTGTTGAGGACCTTGGCCTCCTTCCCATCTCAGCGCTGATCCCAATTTAATGGAACTACCTGGCTGCTCCTTCCTGCAGGCTATGAACCCAGAGAGGGCAAGGAATTGGTCTTACCCCCACTCCTCACACAGTTCCACAGCCGCTGGTATACAGTAGGTGCTCAATAAATGGCTCCTGAGAGAATCAGCTTCAGGTGTCCCAAGCACCACCTCCCCAGGGAAACCCTTCCTATCCGCCCCTCCCCTCCTTGACTGCCCCCCCGCCCCTCTCACTCCAGACACCTGCACTGCCGGGTCCCAGAAGGTCACTTCTGCCAAACCTACCGGGTTTCACCAGCATATTAGGAGCTCCTTGATGGCAAATGTGTGCAGTGATAGAAATAAGCACCAACTTCAAGTGCCTATTCGTTAATACAAACAAACAAAAATAGACATGGGGGGCTGGGGGAAGTGGCTCACGACTGTCATCCCAGCACTTTGGGAGGCTGATGCAGGAGGATTGCTTGAGCCCAGGAGTTTGAGACTAGCTTGGGCAACAGAGAGACGACCTTGTCTCTACAAAAAATAAAAAATAAAAAATGATCCAGGTGTGGTGGTGCACACCTGTCATCCCAGCTACTTGGGATACTGAGGTAGAAAGATGGCCTTCACCCAGGTGGTCAAGTCGCCATGAGCCATGATCACCATGATCATGCCACTGCACTCCAACCTGGGTGACAGAGTGAGAGCTCAGCTCAACTGAGTAAATACAGACAGGGATCTTGCTGTGTTGCCCAGGCTGGTCTCCTGGCCTCCAGCGATTCTCCCACTTTGGCCTCCCAAAATGCTGGAATTAGCCCAGCTACCTCTTATTTAGCTGTGCACAGCTACATTCCCTAATTAGTACCCGCAGACAGTGGGTGCTCAATTACTATTGCATTAGTGGAGGGATAAAAAAATGAATGGAATGCTTGTACATAACAAGCACCGTGGGCAACATGCCTCACCCGAGTTGTCCCATTTTCCCCCCACATGAGCCCTCGGGTGAAAAGCTGAGGCTTCAGAAGATCACCTGCCAAGATCGCACAGCTTGGTAGCGGTGGAGCTGGCAACCAATCCCAAGCTGGCTGGTGCCAGTGCCCTATTTTCCAAAACCCAGTGTCCACTCCTTTTCAGTTAAGATGTGTGTGGTTCGGCCGGGCTTGGTGCCTCAGCCTGTATCTCAGCACACTGGGAGGCCGAGGCGAGTGGATTGCCTGAGCCTGCGGGTTCGAGACCCGCCTGGGCAACTTGGCAAGACCTTATCTTTCCAATAAATCAAAAAAAAACCAGCCAGACGTAGTAGTGCGCGCCTGTAGTTCTGACTATTTGGAAGGCTGAGGCGGAAGGATCGTCGGAGCCCAGCAGGTCGCGACCGTGGTGGCCGTGAGCGTGCCACCGCCCTCCAGCCTGGCCAACAGAGTGAGATTCTAACTCAAAAAAAAAAAAAAAAAAAAAGAGCCGGGCTTGGTGGCTCAGCCTGCAATCCCGCGCCTTTGGGAGGCTGAGGTGAGTGGATTGCCTGAGCCCGCGGGTTCGAGACCCGCCTGGGCAACAAGACCTCATCTCTACAATAAATCAAAAAAATCAGCCGAGCGTGGTAGCGCATGCCTGTAATTCCGGCTACTTGGAAGGCTGAGGTGGAAGGATCGCCGGAGCCCAGCAGGTCGAGGCTGCGGTGGCCGGGAGCGTCCACTGCACTCCAGTCCGGGCGACAGTGAGACTCCAACTCAAAAAAAAAAGAACAGAAACACTTTACCATGGTTCTGGAGGCTGTGAAATCCAAGATGAAGGCACTGGCGTCTGGTGAGGGCCTTCTTGCTGTGTCATAACACAGCAGAGGAGAAAGTGCAAGAGAGGGCCAACTCCCCCCATGAAGTCTCCTTATTAGAACACCTAATTCCATTCATTCATGGGAATGGAGATCTCATGGCCTAATCATGTCTTTTTTTTGTTTTTTGTTTTCGAGTTGGAGTCTCACTCAGTCGCCCAGAATGGAGTGCAGTGTCTGCTCCCAGCCACCACAGCCTCCACCTGCTGGGCTCTGGCAATCCTTCCACCTCAGCCTTCCAAGTAGCCGGAACTACAGATGTGCACTATCACGCCCAGCTAATTTTTGATTGATTGGAGAGATGAGGTCTCACCAAGTTGCCCAGGCAGGTCTCAAACCCGCGGGCTCAGACAATCCACTCACCTCAGCCTCCCAAAGGCATGGGATTACAGGCTGAGCCACCGAGCCCAGCTTATTTTTTGATTTATTGTAGAGATGAGGTCTCATCACGTTGCCCAGGTGGGTCTCGAACCCGCAGGCTCGAGCAATCCACTCACCTCAGCTTCCCAAGGCACGGGATTACAGGCTGAGCCACCAACCCCGGTTTAATTTTTTGATTTATTGTCTCTCCAAGTTGCCCAGGCTAGTCTCGAACCCTTGGGCCCAGGCAATTCTCTTGCCTCAGTCTCCCAAAGTGCTGGGATGACAGGCATGAGCCACTGCACCCAGCCTTCCTCCACAAAGCCTTAACCAGCAGATATGGTTGGCAGAGGACAGGAGACCATGCTGATTAATCTGTCCCTTGCTTCAGCAAGAAAGGATGCCAGGAGGGATTCGGAGTCTCTGCCATGGATATAGAATGGTGCAGCAGGGAGGCAGAGAGAAGGAAACAGAACCAATTATGGACAGGAAGACCTTGATTCTAAAGAAGGATGAGGCCGGGATTGGTGGCTCAGCCTGTAATCCCAGCACTTTGGGAGGCTGAAGTGAGTGGATTGCTTGAGCCCGCAGATTCAAGACAAGCCGGGGCAACTTGTCGAGACCTTGTCTCTACAAAAAAAAAAAAAACGAAGGATGAATTGTATTTGCCCCAAAACTCCTGTGCTGAAGTCCTAAACCTCAGAGAATGTGACCTTGGTACCTCAGAGAATGTGACCTTATTTGCGGTAGTTTTTTTTGAGTCAGGGTCTCACTACAACCTAGGTTGTAGTGCCGTGGCATGATCATAGCTCACCCCAACCTTGACCTCTGGGCTTAGGAAATCCTTCCATCTTAACCTCCCAAGTAGCTGAGACTGCAGGTGCATGTCACTATGCCTGGCAATTTTTTTTTTTTTGGTAGCGATAAGGTCTTTTTTTTTTTTTTTTTGAGTTGGAGTCTCACTCTGTCGCCCAGACTGGAGTGCAGTGGCCGCTCTCGGCCACTGCAGCCTCGACCTGCTGGGCTCCGGCGATCCTTCCGCCTCAGCCTTCCAAGTAGCCGGAATTACAGGCATGCACTACCACGCCCGGCTGATTTTTTGATTTATTGTAGAGATGAGGTCTCGCTGCCCAGGCGGGTCTCAAACCCGCGGGCTCAGGCAATCCACTCACCTCAGCCTCCCAAAGGCGCGGGATTACAGGCTGAGCCACTGAGCCTGGCTCAAGATAAGGTCTTTATTGCCCAAGCTGGTCTCAAACTCCTGGACTCAAGTGATCCTCCAGCCTTGACCTCCCAGAGTGCTGAGATTACAGGTGTGAGCCATTGTGCCTGACCGAGATAGGGTCTTAGGAGACACAGTTCAGTTAAAGTGAGGTCATTAGGGTGAGTCCTAGTTGAATATGACTGGTGTCCTCATGAGAAGGGGAGATTTAGGACCCAGACAGTCATAGAGGAGAATGCCATGTTTTTTGTTTCGTTACGATTTTTTTTTTTTTAATTGTAGAGATGAGGTCTCGCCAAGTTGCCCAGGTGGGTCTCAAACCCATGGGTTTAGTCAATCCACTCACCTCAGCCTCCCAAAGGCATGGGATTACAAGCTGAGCCACCAAGCCTGGCTATGTTTTTTTTTTTTTTGAGTTGGAGTCTCACTCTGTCGCCCAGACTGGAGTGCAGTGGCCGCTCCCGGCCCCTGCAGCCTCGACCTGCCG
>NW_007255909.1:2295-3794 GCF_000164805.1 Carlito syrichta | reverse complement strand
AGGCGGGTCTCGAACCCGTGGGCTCAGGCAATCCACTCACCTCAGCCTCCCAAAGCCGCGAGACTACAGGCTGAGCCACCGAGCCCGGCTTCTAGTAATTTTTTGATTTACTGTAGCGACGAGGTCTCACCATATTATCGAGGCTGGTCTCAAACCCCTGGGCTCGGGTAATCCTCTCGCCTCTGCCTTCCAAACTGTTGGAATGGCAGGCATGCGCCACCGCGCCTGGCTGAGAATGCCATGTGAACATGAAGACAGCCATCTACAAGCAAGAGAGATTTGAAGCAGCTCCCCACCAGCCCCCAGAAGGAACTCACCCTGCCAACATCTTGACTTGAGACTTCTAGCCTCTAGAACTGTGAACCCGGTCTGTGGCACTTTGTAAGAGTAGCCTTAGAGGACTAATATTTTGGGGTAATGCTCTGTGTGGGCGGGGAGATGGCTGTTCAGATTGGGTATGAATCACCTGGACAAACACCTGAAGAGGTCGTAGGCACTAAAGTTGGGGCATCTCACCTCCATCCCACCTTTGAGAAGTGACTGCCCCTCTCTGGGCCTTGGCATCCCTGGCTGCCACGCGGGTAGACCAGATGGCCACGCAGTCCCCTTCCAGCTTTGAAAAAATTCCTGCTATCACCGTTAGATCCAGCCTGCTGGTGAGTTCTACCATCAGGGCGGGGTCTGATGACATCACAGTGAGGTCAAGCATGGGATTTTTTTTTTTTTTTGAGTTGGAGTCTCACTCTGTCGCCCAGACTGGAGTGCAGTGGCCACTCCCGGCCACCGCAGCCTCGACCTGCTGGGCTCCGGCGATCCTTCCGCCTCAGCCTTCCAAGGAGCTGGAACTACAGGCATGCGCTACCACACCCTGCTAATTTTTTATTTATTTTAGAGATGAGGGCTCGCCAAGTTGTCCAGGCGGGTCTTGAACCCGTGGGCTCAGGCAATTCATTCACCTCAGCCTCCCAAAGTGCGGGATTACATGCTGAGCCACCGAGCCCGGCAAGCACGGGATTTAAGCGGGGACTTGTGTCAATGATCAACAGCTGTGTAACAAATGAGCCCGGATCTTCTTTTTTTTTTTGAGTTGGAGTCTCACTCTGTTGCCTAGGCTGGAGATCAGTGGCACACTCCCTGCCACTGCAACCTTGTCCTGCTGGGCTCCAGCGATCCTTCCTCTTCAGTCTTCCAAGTAGCAGGAACTACAGGCGCGCACCAGCTCACCCAGCTAATTTTTGATTTATTGTAGAGACAAGGTCTCGCCAAGTTGCCCAGGCGGGTCTCGAACACATGGGCTCAGGCAATCTACTCGCCTCAGCCTCCCAAAGTGCTGGTATTACAGGCTGAGCCACTGAGCCCGGCCCAGATCTTCTTTTTTTTGTTTTTGTTTTTGTTTTGTTTTTTTGAGTTAGAGTCTCACTCTGTCGCCCAGACTGCAGTGCAGTGACCACTCCCGGCCACCGCAGCCTCGACCTGCTGCGCTCCGGCGATCCTTCCGC
>NW_007255909.1:1772-2249 GCF_000164805.1 Carlito syrichta | reverse complement strand
CCCAGCTAATTTTTTATTTATTGTAGAGATGAAGTCTCACCAAGTTGCCCAGGTGGGTCTCGAACCCGCGGGCTCAGGCAGTCCACTCACCTCAGCCTCCTAAGGTGCAGGATTACAGGCTTAGCCACCGAGCCTGGCTGTAAATAAATAAATTTTTTAAAAAATTAAGCGGTATCTTTCCCCCTTGCCAGCTCTGGCATGTCTGCCTTTCTTTTCTCTCTTCGTTCTCTAATAAACTTTGTTTGAAAACTTTGTTATTTATTTATTTATTTTTTTGAGTGCAATGGCATGCTCGTGATCACTGCACCCTCGACCTGCTGGGCTCAGGTGATCCTTCTGCCTCAGCTTTCCAAGTAGTTGGAACTACAGGCAGGTGCCACCATGCCTGACTAATTTTTTGATTTACTGTAGAGACGAGGTCTCGTCATGTTGCCCAGGCTGGTCTCGAACCCCTGGGCTCAGGCAATCCTCTTGCCT
>NW_007255909.1:0-1441 GCF_000164805.1 Carlito syrichta | reverse complement strand
CCCCAACCAAAAAAAAAAAAAAAAAAAAGAGTCTTGAGAGTCCAACCCCTTTGGGTCCCCTCCCACTATGGGAGCTTCTCTGTCCTCTCAATAAATCCTACTTACTCACCAAAAAAGAGAAAAAAAGAAGAAAAAAAGGGTCCCGGTGGGATCAGAAGTCATGAAGGAAGAAACTTTTTTTTTTTTTGAGTTAGAGTCTCATTCTGCTGCCCAGGCTGGAGTGCAGTGGCATGCCCATGGCCACCACCGCCTTGACCTGCTGGGTTCAGGCCATCCTTCTGCCTCAGTCCTCCATGTTCCTGAGACTACAGGAGTGCACTACCATGCCTAGCTAATTTTTTGATTTACTGTAGAGACAAGGTCTCTCCAAATTGCCCAGGCGGGTCTTGAGCCCATGGGCTCAGGCAGCCCTCTCACCTCAGTCTCCCAAAGTACTAGGATTATAGACGTGAGCCACTGCGCCCAGGCTAGGAAGAAACGTATAGATTGGGTTTGGGAAATACGGAGCCTTGGGAGTGTGTTGGTTTCCTAGAGTCGCCACAATGAAGTATCACAAACAAGACGGCTTAGAACAACTGTAATGTATTTTCTCCCAGGTCTGAAGCCAGAGGTTCAAATTCAAGGTGTGGGCAAGTCAGCTCCTTTTGGAGGCTCTCGCCTTGGCATTCCTGCACCTGTACATGCATCATTCCAACCTCTGCCTCTGCCTTCATATGGCCATCTTCCCCCTGTGTCTCAAATCTCCCGCTCTCTCTTTTTTTTTTTTTGAATCGGAGTCTTGCTCTGTCGCCCAGGCTGGAGTGCAATGGCATGCTCACCGCCACCACAGCCTCAACCTGCTGGGCTCAGGCAATCCTTCTGCCTCAGCCTTCCAAGTAGCTGGAACTACAGTTGTGCACCACCACACCCAGCTAATTTTTTATTTATTTATTTATTGTAGAGACGAAATCTTGTCAAGTTGCCCAGGCTGATCTCAAATGCCTGGGCTCGGGCAATTTTCTTGCCTTGCTCTCCCAAAGTGCTGGGATTACAAACTTGAGCCACTACACCTGGGCTTTTTTTTGTTTTTAAGTTGGAGTCTCACTCTGTTGCCCAGGCTGGAGGGCAGTGGCACCATCACGGCTCACCACAGCCTCGATCTCTTGGGCTCAGGCGATCTTTCCGCTTCAGCCCCTGGAGTAGCTCGGACTACAGGTGTGCACCATGACGCTGAGCTAATTTTTTGACTTTCTGTAGAGAGAGATTTCGTTATGTGGCTTAGGCTGGTCTTGAACTCCCAGCTCTTTTTTTTTTTTTGAGTTGGAGTCTCACTCTGTCGCACAGACTGGAGTGCAATGGCCGCTCCCGGCCACCGCAGCCTCAACCTGCTGGGCTCTGGCGATCCTTCCGCCTCAGCCTTCCGAGTAGCCAGAATTACAGGCGCGTGCTACCATGCCCGGCT
>NW_007255908.1:5944-6533 GCF_000164805.1 Carlito syrichta | reverse complement strand
CTCACCTCGGCCTCCCAAAGGCGCGGGATGACAGGCCGAGCCACCGAGCCCGGCTTTTTTTTTTTTAAATCGGGGCTCCCACCATCGCCCAGGCTGGAGTGCAGTGACACCATCACAGCTCACTGCAGCCTCGACCTCCTGGGCTCAGGCAATCCTCCCGCCTCAGCCTCCCAAGGAGCGGAGACTGCAGGCGCACGCCCCATGCCCGGCTCATTTCGTTGACTGTCTGCGAGAGGAGGTCTCGCTCTGCTGCCCAGGCTGGTCTCGAACTCCTGGGCTCAAGCGATCCTCCCGCCTGGGCCTCCCGAAGTGTCGGGAGGGCAGGCGCGGGCAGGCGCGAGCCGCCGCGCCCAGCCGGGCCCTCCCAGGCCTGGGTGTCGTGGTTTCCATCCTGCCTGTCGGCTTCTCCCCGTTGCTAGGCAACCCCTACCCCGCCCCCCGCGCTCACACTTATTTCTTGGAGAAACAGACGAGCTGTTCCCACCCGCTCCAGCCCGGGCCAGCACCCAGGCTGCCCCTCCGGAAGGAACCAGATCTGCCTCCGGCGGGGACGGTCCCCGCCTCAAGCCGGCCCGTCCCCCTCTCCCTT
>NW_007255908.1:2345-5407 GCF_000164805.1 Carlito syrichta | reverse complement strand
CCTCGGCCTCCCAAAGGCGCGGGATGACAGGCTGAGCCACCGAGCCCGGCGGGTCGAGGCTGCGGTGGCCGGAGCGGCCGCTGCCCTCCAGTCCGGGCGACCGAGGGAGACTCCAACTCAGAAACAAAAAACAAAAACCAAAAAACACAATGAGCCGGGCATGGCGGCGCCTGTAATCCCAGCTACTCAGGAGGCCGAGGCAGGAGGATCGCCTGAGCCCAGGCGTTCGAGGCCGCTGCCCTCCGTCCCCGGCGGCAGAGCCAGACCCCGTCTCTAAAAACTGTCGCCGCCCAGAGACGCCTTCCAGGGCTGCCTGGCCCCGCCACCTCCGACGGGTCTTCCTTGGTGGCCTCTGGGCGTCTTCCCCCCGCAATGCCACCTCCGCGAGGATGGGAACGGGTGTCTCTTCTCCACCGCCGCTGTCCCCTGCGCCCCGAGCCGTGCCCGGCATGCAGGCAGCGCCTACTGAATGCGCGTTGCCTGGGCTCCGGGCCAGGGCAGCTCTCCAGGGTCCTGAGCACCCCTCTCGGCGCTCAAGTCCAGGAGGCTCCAGGAGGGAGCCGGGCCCCGGCTCATCCGGCTTCTGGGGGTCCCCGGCCCCCCGCCTGGGCCTCCGAAGCCAGCCAGGGCTGGTCAGCCTCTCCCAGGTGTGTCAGCCTCTCGGACCTTTGCTTCTGCGACCGCGCCTCCCGCCTGAGCACGACATCCCGCGTCCTGGCGATGACCCCGCCCACCCCCCGGATAATCCGAGGTTCTCGCCCACCTCCGGGGACCTGGCTTGAGCCCCCCGCCGAGGCCCCTCGGCCCTGGAACATGCGCGCGGGACTCGGGAACGAGGGTGCCGACAAGAAGCGCCTCATTCCGCCGGGCCACAGGAGAGGCGGACGCGGACACATCCATTCGTGTGACACGCACTTATTGAGCACCTACGGTGTGGTCAGCCGTTTCAGGTCCGAACAGGACAGACAACCGTGGCCTCAGGGAGCAGACATTCTAGCAAGGGACGCAGACGGGAAACTGACCCAGGAATAATCGGCGTGGCTGATGTCGGCAATCAGGGAGGGCCTCAGTGAGGAGGTGACATCCCAGCGCCTGGTCCCAGAATTCTGTGGCCAGCGTTGCCCGAAGCCCAAAGGGTCCACAAAGAACGCGATTTCCTAGTGTCCTGCGTGGCAGGAAGCCACCACGCGTGTCCGTTCTGGCCCGGCACAGTGGCTCACCCCTGTCACCCCAGCGCTTTGGGAGGCCGGGGTGGGAGGATCCAGGAGAGGCCGGGAGTTCGAGACCAGCCTGGGCAACATAGCAAGACCCCCCAATTCACAAACAGATGAAGAGAAATACCCTTGTCAGTGTTTCTTTTTTTTTTTGAGTTGGAGTCTCGCTCCGTCGCCCAGACCGGAGGGCAGCGGCCGCTCCCGGCCCCCGCAGCCTCGACCCGCTGGGCTCCGGCGATCCTTCCGCCTCAGCCTTCCGAGTAGCCGGAATGACAGGCATGCGCTCCCACGCCCGGCTGATTTTCTGATTTATTGTAGCGATGAGGTCTCGCTGCCCAGGCGGGTCTCGAACCCGCGGGCTCAGGCCATCCGCTCACCTCGGCCTCCCAAAGGCGCGGGACGACAGGCGGAGCCACCGAGCCCGGCTGTCAGTGTTTCTAACGTGAGTGGGGAGATGGAAAAAGGGAGACGCCACCAGCGCCGGCTTGAGCGGCGCCGCCTGCCCATTTTGCAGTTGGGGAAACAGAGGCCCAGGGAAGAGGAAGGACTCTGGGTGGGCTGAGGGTCTTCGGGAGGCAGCGGGGCAGGAGCGAGAACGCGTCTCGGGGTCTCCACTCCGCCTCCACCCGGGGGTGGGATTCCCCCGCTCTCCCCTCCCCCTCAGCAGATGAGAGGAGACAGGGAACAGCATTCCAGGCACGGACCTGCCTGCGCAAAGGCCCTGGGGCAGGACGGCGCGGGGCGTGTGGCTGGGGCAACAGGGAGGAGAGGAGGGGACGGGCGGGTCGGGCCGGGCCTGGTGGGTCACGGCGGGGACTCGGGCTCCGACCCAAGGCCGGTGGGAGCCCTGGGGGGTCCTGACTCCGAGCTCACCACCCCCTCCCCCCGTGGTTGCACGGAGAATGCACCGGAGGGGGAAGCCTCGCTGTGTGTCCCCAGGCAAGTGAATCCCGTCTCTGGGCTCGGTGTCCCCATCCGCCGACAGGGGACCGTCGGTGACGCCCAATCCCAGGCCGCGGCGGGGGGCAGATCCAGGCCGGGCCAGGCTGGGGCCGCGGAGTGAGCCCTTCCGGGTCAAGGATCCGGCTCTCACGCCCCAGGGGCACTTCACAGCCGACCCTCTGCGCATCCGCTGCCCCCTGCGGGAAGCCCTCCCAGATTGCCTTGGCCCTGAGGTCTGCCTGGAAGCCACTGGAGCGTGGATCTCGGGGAGACGGCGCGTGGAGAGGCTGGAGGGACACGGCCAGGTGGGGACGGGCGGAAAGGACAGAAGGAGCGCCTGAGGGTGAAGGGGAGGCCGGACCCTGAGTCCCGGAGGTCTGGGTTCGAATCCCGACCCAGAGGCTCTGCTTTCTCAGCCATGCCTCGGGGGGCAGGGGGAGAAACCCCATGCGACTGCTTCCCGTTTGGGGAGGCTGGGCTCACGCCTGTCATCCCGGCACTTTGGGAGGTTGAGGTGGGAGGATCGCTTCGAGGCCAGGAGTTCAAGACCCGTTTGAGCAACGTCACGAGATCCTGTCTCTACAAAAAAAAGAAAAAGAAAAAACATTAGCTGGGTGTGGTGGCGCGCCCCTGTAGTCCCAGACACTTGGGAAGGGGAGGTGGGAGAATCGCTTGAGCCCGGGCCTGAGGCCACAGAGCGAGATCCCATCTCTCTTGTGAAAATACACATTTTAAAAAGTAAGCCGGGCGAGACGCTTCACGCCCGTTATCCCAGCACGCAGGGAGGCCGAGGCGGGGCGATGGCTCGAGGCCAGGCGTTCGAGGCCGGCCTGGGAGGCGGCGAGACCTTGCCTGCACACGCACGCGCAAAGCGCCGGACGTGGTGGCGGACGCCCGTGGTCCCAG
>NW_007255908.1:0-1298 GCF_000164805.1 Carlito syrichta | reverse complement strand
CGGCCCTGGGCCGATCCTCTGCTCGGGGCTGAGCCTCGGCCTCGACTGAGCCTCCACGCCGGGCTGGGCCTCTCTCTCTACTCCGGGCTGAGCCTCAGCCCGGGCTGGGCCTCCACTCCGGACTAGGCCTCCACTCCAGACTGGGCCTCTCTTTACTCTGGGCTGGGCCTCGGCCCTGGGCCGAGCCTCCATGCTGGCTTGAGCCTCCCCCCGGCTGGGCCTCCACTCTGGGCTGGGCCTCGACCCTGAGCTGGGCCTCGGCCCTGGGCCGATCCTCTGCTCGGGGCTGAGCCTCGGCCTCGACTGAGCCTCCACTCTGGGCTGGGCCTCAGCCCGGGCTGGGCCTCCACTCCGGACTAGGCCTCCACTCCAGACTGGGCCTCTCTTTACTCTGGGCTGGGCCTCGGCCCTGGGCCGAGCCTCCCCGCCGGCCTGAGCCTCACCCCAGGCTGGGCCTGGACCCCGGGCTGGGCCTCCACCCTTCCGCCTCAGCCTTCCACGTAGCTGGAACTACAGGTATGTGCCACCACGCCTGGCTCAGTTTTTTGAAGTACTGTAGCCATGAGGTCTCACTAAGTTGCCCAGGCTGTTCTCGAACCCATGAGCTCAGGCAATCCCCTCACCTCAGCCTCCCAAAGTGCTGGGATTACAGGCTTGAGTCACTGCGCCCGGCCTTATGTTTTTGTTTTTGTTTTTAAGAGACAGGCCAGGCACGGGGTGGCGCATGCCTGTAATCTCAGCACTTTGGGAGGCTGGGGTAGGAGGACTGCTTGAAGCCAGGAGCTCGGACCAGCCAGGGGCAACACAGCAAGACCTCTACAAAAACTGGAAAGATTAGCCGGGCGTGGTGGTGCGGGCCTGCATTCCCAGCTACTCGGGAGGCTGAGGCAGGAGGATTGCACTGCAGCCTGGACAACACAGCAAGAGCCCGCCTCTAAAAAATCTGTTTAAAAAGGAAGGCCCGGCGGGGATCTGCTTTGATCCTGAGTTTGCAGCCTGTCTTTCGCCTTTGTCCGTGTGGCCTCAGGTAAGTTACTTTCCCTCTCTGGGCCCCAGTTTCCTCCTTCAAAATGGGCCCGAGACGTCTTTCCTGTGGCCTCCTGAGGCCTGTGCCGGGGTCTGCCCGAATCCCGGTGTGCAGGCCAGGCCTCTGCCCACAGCGGGTACACAGCAGGCACTCCGCCAACACGCGTCATCGCGGGCTTCCTGGAGGAGGCCGCCTGTTGCCGGGGCCCTCCTGGGAACGGGAATTGGGGCTGCAGGGCCGCTCCCGGGCCGGGCTCCCAGGACTCCCCGCT
>NW_007255907.1:9640-12263 GCF_000164805.1 Carlito syrichta | reverse complement strand
GCTCTCCCCCGCCCCGGCACAAGGCCGCTCTGACCCTCCTGGTGCTGCCCGTGGACCCTCCAAGTCGGGCACACTGGCGGGGCCGCCACTCCCTGGGGAGCGCGTGCGGGGATCTGTGCCGAACACGGGCGGGCTCGGCGGTGCCCGTGGGGACCGTGGCCGGCCAGCAGGGACGCATCTCGGCCCGCTGTCGTCCTGGCCACAGCATGTTCCGGGAATGACGAGGGCTGGCGGAGCGGGAGGAGAAACGGACCAGGCTTCTGGGAGTTAGTGACGCTCAGCGGGGCCTCTCAAGGCAGTCTATGAGGGCTGACGATTAAGTTCTCAAACTCGTTCTGGAAAGGGTGCTCCACCCCTCATCACTGGATTTCACTGTGGTCACCTTCGACGGCCTCCCCTCGGGAAGTGGGCACTGACATCAGTGACCAGTCCGTTCATCAGAGCCATGTTAGAACTCTTTTTCTGGAGTGGCCATCAGAGCTGTCGATGCAATCAGCCTTGACGTCCTGAATGCCATCAGAGTCTTCCTTTCAATACTGCCTTTGTCTTGGGCACAGAAAAAGGTCACTGGGACGAGGTCGGATGAGTAGGAAGGGTGTTCCAACACAGGTATGTGTTTGCTGGCTGAAAACTCCCTTGCCGTCAGTGCTGTGTGAGCCGGTGCACTGTCATGATGCAAGAGCTCCTTTGGGACTGTTTTTCACACACCTTTCCCATGCCAAGATTTTCAGTTAGGATCATCTTGTAGCCGGGCTCGGTGGCTCAGCCTGTCATCCCACGCCTTGGGAGGCTGAGGTGAGTGGATTGCCTGAACCCGCAGGTTCAAGACCCACCGGGGCAGGCGAGACCTCATCTCTACAATAAATAAAAAATTAGCCGGGCGTGGTAGCATGCGCCTGTAGTTCCGGCTACTCGGAAGGCTGAGGCAGAAGGATCGCCAGGGCCCAGCAGGTTGAGGCTGTGGTGACCGGGAACAGCCACTGCACTCCAGTTTGGGCAACAGAGTGAGACTTCAACTCCAAAAAAAATAAAAGATCATCTTGTTTCTCTATTGATGTTTATCGGCTATGCTTCTCACAGTCAGCCAACAATTTTGATGCATAATTGAACAAGTTTTTGCAATGTTTTCATCAGTTCTGCTCATTACTGGCCATCCTGTCCTCTTTTCATCAGTGACATTTGCTCTACCCTCAGACATTTAATCCATGTGTCCATTGCCGTTTTCTTCATGGCATTATCCACCTAAACTTGGACTAACATGTCCCTGATTCTACTTCCACTCTTGCCAAGTTAAATAAAAATTCGACCTCTGTTCGTTGCTCTAATTCACCTTCTGACATTCTCACAAGGACACACAAAAACACGCAGCAACCATAATGAACATTAGTCAGCAAGACACCGCCACACGTCAACACAAATACAGCTCTGAGACTCTGACACGCCAAGACTGAAACCTTCCCGAGTTTGTACAGTGCTGCCAATATCAGCACCTGGTGGCAAGTTTGGGAGCTTAATTGTCAGACCCCATACACTGAAAAGGCATAAGGAGGTGTGAGGGAAGGGTGTTCCTGGCAGAGGGAGTGGCATGTGCAGAGGGGTGGGGGCCTGGAGGCACTTGGCAGCTGGGCTGGGTGGTGAGGATCTTGGTGTGGCTGGAGGGTGGACTCGCACCCGTGGGAGCTCACTGAGAAACACAGTCAGGCCCCGCCCCAAAGGGTCTGACTCAGAGTCTGCGTTTCACAGGCTCCCAGGTGATCCACGCACAGGTGCAGTCTGGGGAGCCCTGGCCCTAAGGCGGCGGCGCCTTGCCGCTGGTGCCTGGAGGGTCCTGGGGTGGGGCTGGTGGGCTGTGGCAGCCTCAGCTGGTTTTCTGGGCAGGGAGTGTCTTGCTTCCTTCTGTGACTCTTGGAGCTGGCTCGGGCCCTGAGGCTGGATGGAGGGTGCCGCCTGCCCCTGGCTGCCCATGAGCCTTAGGCTGGCAGCTTCAGGGCTGGGTCAGTCCGGAGACCTGGCCTGGGCAAGGGAGGGAGGGTCCCCGGGTCCAGGAGAGGTTGGCCCACGGGGTGGGAGGGGCCCTGCCACTGTCTTGGAGACCCGGGGACGACCAAGAGGGGATTGTACAACGAGAATGTGGCACATCCAGAAAAATTCCAGCCACCCCAGGGGCAAAGCTTCTTTCCCTGGCGGGGGAGGTCCAGTCCGGGGGCTTCGGGACCGTCGGCAGCTGCTTCTCCCCAGCCCCAGGGGTTCTCGGGGCCCCCAACAAAAGCAGAGGGCGCCTGTCCGCTCAGAAGCGGCTTTCGGAAGGCCAGGCCCTGGGGAGGGCAGCGTGGCCACGCCTGGCCCATCTGCGGCCGCGCGGGGCTGACCCCTCATCAGCGCTTGGCCCCCGGGCTTTCCCAGTGGGGTTCCCCAGGTCTGTGGCCTCGCGTCCCGCCTCTCCCTGGCCCACGTCTGTCTGTCCAGACAGTTGTGGGGCGGTTCGAGGTGTGTCGCGTCCAAGGCCGCGGGGCTCCTGCTCCGAAAGCAGCCGCACGTCCTGAGCCCCCCCTGCGGCCGGCCCCCTCCCCCGGTCTCGTCGTCTGGGAGGCAGGCGCGTGGGCCCCGAAACGGCCCCGCGTCC
>NW_007255907.1:5067-8480 GCF_000164805.1 Carlito syrichta | reverse complement strand
TGTCCCCCCCAGTTGGCCGGCTGGCCAACTCCTCCCCGTACCCTGGCCTGTCCCCCCACTGGTGGCCGGCTGGCCACTTCCCCACTGCACACCCAGCCTGCCCCCCCAGCGGCCAGCTGACAGCATCCCACTGGCCTGACCCCGCCGCTGCTGGTCGGCTGACCGCCTGCCCCTGCATCCCCAGAGGTGGAGGAGCTGTGGATCGGCCTGAATGACCTGAAGCTGCAGATGAGCTTCGAGTGGTCTGACGGGAGCCTCGTGAGCTTCACGCACTGGCACCCCTTCGAGCCCAACAACTTCCGAGACAGCCTGGAGGACTGCGTCACCATCTGGGGGCCGGTGAGACCCGCACAGGGCCCACCATGCCTGCCCTCACGGCGCCCCCCAGGCCGGCCTCCGGTCAGCGCCTGCGGGGCTCCAGGGCTCCCTCACCCTCCAGCAGTCCCTGCCCCGTCCCTCGCGCTGGGGAGGGTGTCGGGGTTGGAACCCCTCAGGGCCCAGCTGGCGGTCACCCTGCCAGTCACCGGGAGGAGTCAAGTGCCCGCGTGGTCCCGGGCCAGCTGCCCTCTCCGCCAGCAGGGGGCATCAGAGCCCACATCCTGTGCAGATGGTCACAGGCAGGGCTGCTAGGTAGCCCTCGGCCCAGCCCCGCCCTCCCAGGGGCCTGAATTCTCCAGAAACTGGGGTTGTGACTGCCTGTGGGCCTAGATGCAGCGAGGGCAACTGACGGAATTGACACAGGGCAGAGGTAAGAGAGCCTTAAAAAGGGACAAAGGTTCGAGACCAGCCTGGGCCACTTGGCGAGACCTCGCCTCTTCGACAAAACCACAAAAGCTAACGGTGTGGTGGCATGTGTCTGTGGCTCCAGCGACTTGGAAGGCTGAGGCGGAAGGATCGCCTGAGCCCAGCAGGTGGAGGCTGCGGTGGCCGTGAGCACGCCAGCGCACTCCAGCCTGGGCGACAAGAGTGACTCCAACTCAAAAAAAGCAAAAGCCGAACAAAGGCTGGGTGTAGTGGCTGGCTCCTGTCATCCCAGCACTTTGGGAGGCCGAGGCAGGAGGATTGCTTGACACCAGGAGTACAAGACCAGCCTGGGCAACATAGCGAGACCTCACCGCTACAAAAAATTGCAAGATGTCAGCCAGGCGTGGTAGTGGTGCCCATAGTCACAGCTACTCAGGAGGCTCAGGCAGGAGGATTGCTTGAGCCTAAGAGTTTGAGGCTGCAGTGGGCTACGACTGCACCACTGCATGCCAGCCTGACCCAGAGTCAGACCCTGTCTCTTGAAAAAAAAAAAGTGGGGAGACTGGGCTCAGTGGCTCAGCCTGTAATGACAGCACTTTGGGAGGCCGAGGCAAGTGGATTGCCTGAGCTTGCAAGTTCGAGAACAGCCCGGGCAACTTGGCAAGACTTCGTCTCTACCATAAATCAAAAATCAGCTGGGCGTGGTAGCGCACACCTATGGTTCCAGCTCTTTGGAAGGCTGAGGCGGAAGGATCGCCGGAGCCCAGCAGGTCGACACGGGGGTGGCCATGCGCATGCCACTGCACTCTAGCCTGGGTGACAGAATGAGACTCCAACTCAAAAAAAAGAGGGCAAGGGGAATGAAGCCACAGGGAGCCTGGTGATGTCCCAGTGACAGGACATCATCAGATCCTGCAGACTGTCCGAAGGTCACAGCAGAGCCATTCGCTTTAGAGGGTGCTGTTTAAGAAGCGTAAGATGATCTCACTCTGTCGCCCAGGCTGGAGTGCAGTGGCATGCTCACTGCTCACCGCAGCCTCAGCCTCTCGGGTTCAAGTGATCCTCCTGCCTGAGCCTCCTGAGTTGCTGGGACTCGGGCCCTCGCCACTGCACCCAGTTAATTTTTTGATATTTTGTAGAGACGAGGTCTCGCTGTGTTGCCCAAGCTGGTCTCAAATTCCTGGGCGCAAGCGATCTTCCTGCCTTGTCCTCCCAAAGTGCTAGGACTACAGGCATGAGCCACCACACTCAGCCTTAAAAACAATTGTTTACTGAGTGTCTGCCAGGACCAGGCATGTTGGGGGCACAGGGACACACAAACACGGCTGTCCTCGGGACGGGGCCCAAAGGCAGGCTCGCCGGGGCTGGGGCCTGGAGGCCGTGGAGGCTGAGGCATCTGGGGGGCCCAGGTCTTGACTCCTCTCTGGCCTCATCAGCTGAGGTTCGGGGCTGAGCCCGGCCTGCCGCCCTGGCCAGCAGGCTCCAGCCAGATGTCTGTCCTGCCTGGGCTGCTCCCGTCATCCTAGCCAGCTTGGTTTTGACGCTTGCAGCATGAGCTGTAAATCATGCAAAAGCACGGCTTTCCCATCGAGACGTACCCGTCGACATCTTAGGGCATTTGACGGCAGCCACTGACTTCCTCGATGGGCGGGGCTTGTGGAACTAACCGGCACCCTTCCCCACCATGCACCCACCTCCTGCCGCGTGGCCAGACACAGAGACAGCAGCTCACTGCTCAGGGTCACACAGCCCAGCTGAGCAGGACCGGGCCTAGAAGCCAGGCTCCAGGGAGGGCGTGGGAGGCGGGGGGTAGGGCCTGAGCCGCTCCCCACCCTGTGTGCCCAGGAGGGTCGCTGGAACGACAGTCCCTGTAACCAGTCCTTGCCGTCTATCTGCAAGAAGGCGGGCCAGCTGAGCCCGGGGGCCGCTGAGGACGACCACGGCTGCCGGAAGGTCAGGCTCCCCCCCAGTCGCCTCACCTGGCATCCACCCCTTGGGACCTCTCCCCCAGCTCCGGAAGGAGGGAGATGGGAGGAGGGGTGGGTGGAAGGGAGGAAGTGGAGCCCCCGCCCCCAGCCCTGAGCCCCCTCTGCCAGGAAGCTACTTCTCACGGCAGCAGAGAACTGGGAGCGGGTGGGCTGTTGGCCACCAAGATCCCCGAGACCGGCCAGGTGAGGCGTGGCCCCTGGTGCCTGTTGGGTTCCCCTTCTCTGCCATGTGAGCTGTTGTGTCCCCCGAGAGAGCCAGGCTGCCGGGTGGGACGTGGCTCTTCCATCCAGGGGCTCCTGGCTCCGTGGGCTTCCCAGGTTCTGGGAAGGGTCGTGGAGTGAGAGGTGTGTCGGGGAATGGGAGTGACCCCTACAGGAGCCGGGCAGGGCGAATGGCATGGGAGCTGAGACACAGCTGGGGAGGGACACGCGGTGGCCTCCGGCTCCTGCCGTCAGTCCACTGCTGTTTGGCTGGCTCCTCTCTGCTTCCCTCTGGACAGAGCACCAGCCACACCCCACGCCACTCACACCCCAAAGCCCCAAAACTCCCCCCGGGCGAGCAGGAGATGCCAACAGGCGGACCGGGGAGGGAGGGGGAGCAGCAGGGTGGGGGGCGAGAAGGACGCCCCCTGTGGGCGGGCACAGGGCCAGCGGGGCGCGCGAGAGGCCTGTGGGGGCGGG
>NW_007255907.1:4519-5047 GCF_000164805.1 Carlito syrichta | reverse complement strand
AGGCCTCTGTCCCGGGACGCGGCAGGGGGGGCGGGCCGGCCTCCCATGGACACCCCCTCTCTGCCCGCTCTCGAGCCAGGGTTGGACGTGGCACAGCCCCTCCTGCTACTGGCTGGGCGAGGACCAGGTGGCCTACGCCGAGGCCCGGCGCTTGTGCACCGACCACAGCTCCCAGCTGGTCACCATCACCAACAGGTACGGGAAGCGGGGCGGGGCATGAGTGGTCCCGGCCCAGACCCGGGCCTCCCATGCATGCCCAAGCACGGCGCCCGGACCATCCCAGCCTCGGGGTCTTTTAGGGTCTTGCCACGTGCACGGCCGGCGTGGGGCAGGCAACGCAGGGCGGGCAGGGCCGGGCAGGGGCGGGCAGGCATCACGTTTGAGGCCGCGCCTGGCCTCCGGGCTCCCTCAGCATGGTGGGCGTGCTGAGGGGGAGCCAGGTGGCGCACTGTCCCCCGCGGGGCCGGGCCCCACGCCCCTAAGCCCGGCACTCCAGGCGGGCCGGCACGGCTGGGGCGGGGGGGCGGG
>NW_007255907.1:2552-3891 GCF_000164805.1 Carlito syrichta | reverse complement strand
GGGGACCGGCCAGGGCCGAGCCCTGGGGCTCCGCAGTCGAGGGGAGGAGGCGTTGGCCGGGCGGGCAGGCACACGGGCGCCAGGCCGACTCTGCCGTCCACTCGCCGTACAGCCTCTGGGTCTTCGCTTCCCCGTCCGTCCAGCAGGCTGATGGCGCCATCCTCACAGAGCTCACGTGAGGCTGAAACATGGGTCAAGTCCTGACGTGTGGGAAGGGTGACTATAGATGACGTGTTAGGGCAGTGAACATGGCCGGGTGCGTGGCTCATGTCTGCAATCCCAGCACTTCGGGAGGCCACGGCGAGAGAGAGGATCACCTGAGGCCAGGAGCTGGAGACCAGCCTGGGCAACATAGCAAGACCTTGTCTCTACCAAAAGAGTTAAAAGATTAGCCGGGCATGGTGGTGCCCACCTGTAGTCCCAGCTACTCAGGAGGCTGAGGCGGAAGGATCGCCAGAGCCCAGCAGGTCGAGGCTGTGGTGACCAGGAGTGTGCCACTGCCCTCCAGCCTGGGCGACAGAGTGAGACTCCAACTGGAAAAAAAAAAAAGAAAAAAAAAATTCCAGGCCCAGGGACTCAAGCCTGTAATCCCAGCACTTTGGGAGGCCAAGGTGAGAGGATTGCCTCAGCCCAGGGGTTTGAGACCAGCCTGGGTAACTTGGCGAGACCTCGTCTCTACAACAAAAATAAAAAAATTAGCCGGGTGTGGTAGCACGCGCCTGTAGTTCTAGCTACTCAGAAGGCTGAGGCGGAAGGATTGCCTGAGCCCAGCAGGTCGAGGCTGCGGTAGCCTTGACCTGCTGGGCTCCGACTCAAAAACAAAAAGAGAAAACACCCTACAGAGCAGTGAACACACTGCAAGTGCCTGTGTCTGCCAGCCAACCCTCCGCAGCCTCGGGAGACAGGTTGCGAGTGAGGCTTGGGAGGTCGGGCCGCTTGCCTGAGCCCCCCGGTGGGGGAACGCAGCCAGGCCTCCGCCTGCGTCCCTGCCCTGCCTGGGTGCCGCCCTGGGCGCAGGTCCCACAGAGCTGGCAGAGCCGGGACCCAGCACGGGGGCCCCGGTGACGCCCTGTGGGGATGCAAGGGAGGAGGAGGTGGTGGGTCCTTCTCAGCCCGTGCGTCCCCTTCCCTTCCAGGATACAGCCGCGGGGGCTGTGTGGCCCTGGCCACAGGCAGTGCCATGGGGCTGTGGGAAGTGAAGAACTGCACGTCGTTCCGGGCCCGCTACATCTGCCGGCAGAGCCTGGGCACCCCCGTGACGCCGGAGCTGCCCGGGCCAGACCCCACGCCCAGCCTCACTGGGGCCTGTCCCCGGGGCTGGGCCTCGGACCCCACACTC
>NW_007255907.1:0-1746 GCF_000164805.1 Carlito syrichta | reverse complement strand
CAAGTTGCCCAGGCTGGTCTCGAACCCGCGGGCTCAGGCAATCCTCTCGCCTCAGCCTCCCAAAGTGCTGGGATTAAAGGTGTGAGCCACCGCGCCCTGCTTGATCTGCCTTTGTGAGCCCTGCCAGGTGTGGGAGTGGCTGATGTTGTCTGAGGTCTTTCATTCCACAGGGAGACTAAAGTCCCAGAAGGGGAAGTGGCTCTGCGGGCATGGGGGCGGGAGGGGCATGGGTGCCCCCCAGGGGCGGACTGTTCCCGCGCCCCTGTCTGTGAGACCCGGCCCCCTCGGGCCTCCGCAGCCTCCACAGCCAGCCTCTGTGCCCACAGGTGTTCAGCTCAGACCGGCTGCAGGACAAGAAAGGCTGGATGCAGGCCCAGGGCGCCTGCCGGGAGCTGGGCGCACAGCTGCTGAGCCTGGGCAGCTACGAGGAGGAGCACTTCGTCGCCAGCATGCTCAATAAGATCTTTGGGTGCGGAGCGGGCCAGAGGGCGTCCACACGTGCTGCCCCCGTTTCCCTGGCGAAGGGGCAGGTGGAGGGGAGGCGGCCCCGGGAGGCCCGTCGGAGGGGGTGCAGAGACCCGTGTGCCTGCCCCTGGTGCCAGGACCGTCCTGCCCTGGCAGCCACGGTCCATGGGGTCTGGAGAGCGCACGGGCCACCCTTCGCTGGTAGGAGACCAAGGCGCCCGCCCGCGCCCCTCTCAGGCCCGCATTCCACAGGCAGCCCCGCCTTTCCGTGGCAAAGTTGGCTCCTGCTGACCTCAGCTCACGTCTCCACCTTCCGCTGCCCATGAGAGCCCACAGCCCTCGATAAGCCGTGGGTCCGAGGGGTGGGAGGGGCGAGGCCCACGCGGCACCCGCCAGCACCCGCCTCTGTCCTGGGCCCCAGTGTCCAGCCACACAGCCACTGCAGTCCCTAGCACTGGGAACGTCCAGGCAGGCTGGGTTCCCGAGAGCTCAGGTCCAGGGTTATCTCCTAGTAAACATCCAGATTTATTATTTGGAGGTTGGGCATGGCGGCTCACACCTGTAATCTGGAAACTTTGGGAGGCTGAGGCAAGAGGATCGCTTGAGGCCAGGCGCTCAAGACCAGCTGGGGCAACATAGGCCCGGGGTCTACGAAAAGCTTAGAAAATCCTCCGGGCGTGGTGGCATGTGCCTGTAGTCCCAGCTACTCAGGAGGCTGAGGCAGGAGGTTCACCTGAGCCCAGGAGCTGGAGGCTGTGGTGAGCTGTGATCCTGCCACTGCACCCCAGCCTGGGCAGCAGAGCCACACCCTGTCTCAGACAAACATCCAAACTGACATTATCTGACTAGTAATTGCACTCGTTTATGGTCATTACTTCTCACCGTGTACCAGGAACGGGCCAGACACACAGCGCTCCCGGCAGCCCTGGGTTATGTTACCGTCGGCCCTGAGGGTTGACCGAGAGGCTGGGCGTTTGCTGGGCCATGGGTGGCCCAGACCTTAGTCCAGGTCCATCCAGCGCCAGGCCTCGGGTCTCGCTGCTCTTCCGCCCGCCAGCTTTCTAGACGCTCTGAGGCCAGAGCCTGCAGAGCTCTGCTGGCAGGGCGCCCCGCCCGCAGGGGCCCAGTGAAGGGAGCCGGCCACCAGTGAGGGACACGTAGTCCAGCTCTCCCGCGCCCAGGGCGTGTGGCAGGTCCGTGGGAAACCCGGGGGGAGAGGCCCCGGGCCCGGGACGGCCCCGGGCACGCTGCACGCGGGCCTGGCCCTGCCCGCTCACGGGT
>NW_007255906.1:523227-562973 GCF_000164805.1 Carlito syrichta | reverse complement strand
AGTGGTAGATGGTGCTTTGAGGTTCCCTAGTGTGTTATATTTAACAGCTCAGTCCCACCAGACTACTCTCATTTCAGAGGCCAGTTGCATGTACTGAGTGCTAGAATACCTACACTTCTGTCCACCTGTGCTTCAAAGTTGGGATCTCACCCTCCATCCCTTTTAGGTTCAATAATTTGCTAGAGTGGCTTACAGAACTCAGGAAAACACTTTACTTACACTTATCAGTTTATTGCAAAGGATACATCTTAGGAATAGCCAAATGGAAGACATGTTTATGGCAAGTTATGGTGGGGGATGCACAGAGCTTCCATGCCCTTTTAAGCTTTCTTAATTTTATGGCAGTTCCATTACATAGGCATGACTGATTAAATGGGTGATCAACTCAATCTCCAGCCCCTTTTTCCTCCTAGGAGGTTGTGAGATGTCCCAGCTGTCTAATCACATGGTTCCAACTGTCTGATCACGTGGTTTGTTCATCTGGCATCCAGCCCCCAACCTGCTATCTAGGGAACCCTAGCCACCTATTACCTCGTTAGCATAACTCAAGTCTGGTTGAAAGGGGCTTGATATGAATAATGAAAGATGCTTCTGTCACCCCATCACTCAAATTTCCAAGGATTTTAGAAGCATATGTCAGAAACCAGGGACAAAGAACAAATACAGGTATTTCTTTTCATTTTTTTTTGAGTTGGAGTCTCACTCTGTTGCTTGAGCTGGAGTGCAGTGGTACAATCTTGGCTACCCCAGCCTTAACCTGCTGGGCTCAGGTGATCCTTCCGCCTCAGCCTTCCAAGTAGCTGGAACAACAGATGCGCACCACCATGCCTGGCTATTTTTTTTTTAATTGTAGAGATGAGGGCTCACCAAGTTGCCCAGGCTGGTCTTGAACTCCTGGACTCAGGAAATCCTCTGAAGAAAAGTGTCGGCACCTGAATGCTTGAGGCCTGGACTTATAAGATTTTTTTCCAGGAAGTTGGGAATGGGAGTTGATTGTTTTGCAAAGAGCATTCTAGTGGAATGGGAAGGTGTGGGGGTTGTCCTTGCTATGGTGAATACCATTTCAGAACTCCTGAGTTTTGGGAAATTCATGTAGACAGGGAGACTGGGCCACGGTCTTTAAAAGAAATTCTTAAAACACAAATATTAGCTTTTCTTTCACCAATGGAACCTAAGGTACAACGAAACTTAGCTGGGGGTGTGGTGTTGTTCTTGGGTTCTATATGTTCTTAAAACTTTATTGGTTATTCTTGTTAAGATTTGCGATCCGTGGTTGGAATGTAATTAATCAAGCACATGGGAAAGTTGAGCCACAGTTGTACCTGGAGAAATTGAGCCAGGTTTCTGTTTGGTTTATTTAGGATAACTGTAGTAACTCCCTTTTGATTCTGCCCTTTTATATAATAACTCCATTTTGATTCTGTCCTCTCAATTACAGTCTGCCTTACACACATTTTTGGCTTAAAAAACGTCAAACCTTTGTGCTGCATGAAAACATCTCCTGTATTGGTTTGCAGGAGGCAGAGGCTTTTGCCTTGTACCACAAGGCCCTGGATCTGCAGAAACACGATCAGTTTGAGGAGTCTGCAAAAGCCTACCATGAACTCCTGGAGGCACGCCTGCTGCGAGAGGTGAGGCACTGGGTGGCCAGTGATGTGCCATAGGGGTCAGCACAGGGGCTCCAGGCTGGACGACCTTGGCCTTCCCCCTGCTCTCCCAGTTCTTGCCTGGGTAACCTTGGAAATGTTATGTCACCTCTCTGTCCCTGTCACCTCACCTGTAGAGTCTCAGCCTTTTTGAATAGTTACAAGGGCCAAATTAATTCAGTGAAGCATGTAGGATGGTTCCTGGTGCATAGTAAATGCTCAGGAAGGGCCAGCTAGTGTTAGTACTTAATCTTCACAACCACTCTGCCTAGCACATACTTTACAGGTGTGGAAACTAAAGCTTAGTGAGGTGTTGGTGATATGTGCATCTTTCTCTATACCGTATATCCCTTTCAGCTTTAAAAGGTTGTTTTAGTAGCCCCTTTGGTTATAAGAGTAAAACATGTAAGCAATTGAAAAGTACAGAAAATATACAGAAAACATTTTTTTACATTCATATTGCATTGGTGTACTTAGTATTAAACTAAATTACATAATTACCATTTCACAGACAGTTGATGTAAACAGGTCCTAGAGCACTGCTGACTCCTAAGAAGTGTCCAGCCAGTCTGGGGGACTCATTGGGGCAAGCCTTTCAGGGAGGGTGCTGAATGTGGGCGGTTAGTTAAATGGTTAGTTAAGAGCATCCACTGTTCTGTGTGCACATTTTGCTGTTTAGTCTGAAATAGACTCTTGTAGCCTCTATAAATTTGTTTACACTATTTTTTGAAGAGTTCTGTACCTGGAAGGACAAAAGTACCTGGGGTCCAGCCCTGGTCAGCTGGTTCTTGGGGACCTTTTTGTAGTATAAACCAGACAACAGTAGGAGATAAGTGAAGGGGGCTTGATTTGAGCTTTTCAGTCTTCTTGGTGGAATTCCTTAAGAGCTCCAGAGTAGACAGACTCTTGGATTACTCAAGGGATGCCCTCTGAGCGTGGGACTTGCCTCTTCTGAGCATGAACAGTAGTGTTTAAGCCACATGTCCCAGGAAAGAGCTACTTTGTCTCAGTGAGTTTTTTTCTGTTAGAAAATGTTTTGTTCTTTGTCCTGTGGTGAGAGCAGTAGTTTTCTAATCAGTAGTTTCTTAGAAGATATAAGGTTTCCTAAGAATTGTCATAAAAGCTGTGAAATAACTTTTCATATTAAGCACATTTGCAATTCTTATGCCCTTTCAGCTCACTTAAACTTTTAATATTGGGGGTAGGAATTATGTCCTTATAAAGATCAGATACTAACTTATTAGTTAAATTAACATGTCTGTGGTCATGTGATGAGTTACAGAGTTGTGAACTCAGCTTTCTGACTCCTAAGCCGGGATGAAGCTCCAGGCCTTCCTGCTGCTCCCAGGGAGCTACTTACACCTGTCTCCCATCTTCATACCTGGAGCCACCAGCTAGCCCAGGTGCTATAAATGTTACCCTCCAGGCTTGATCCCTCAGGCGTGGTGGTATTGGTGGGGAGGTTTTCCTCTGTCTCTGTTGATGCCCAGACCACCTGCAAACTACCTAATAGTGCTCTTGCCTTCTTTGTGTATTTGGAGCAGGAGAGGTCTTCTAAGAACACCTGTCACGGTACCTCTGTTTTCCAAAAGGGGACAGCATTGGACTAACTCAAAGGTCCTGCAGCAGGGGTCAGTCCAGAAGCCAGGTAGCCTGCTAACTGCTTGCTGAGGTTTTAGGGCCTAGGTGTTACTTCTGTTTCTGTTTGTTTTGTTCACAGGCAGTTTCATATGGTGATGAGAAAGAGGGGTTGAAACACCCTGGGCTGATCCTGAAATATTCCACATATAAGAACCTGGCCCAACTGGCAGCCCAGCGGGAGGATCTAGAGACAGCCATGGAGTTCTACTTAGAGGTACATTTTTGGCAGTGTTTAGCTCCCTCAGTGTTTTGAAAGTTCTTGGTAGAGGGGATGAGGTTGGGGACTTGTTAGCCAAAAATAAGAGTTTCTAGTGGTACATCACCAAGCTCTAGTGCCCAAGGACCTAATTGTGGCTGATAACAGTGAGTATTGACCAGACCTAGAGAGCAGGGGCTGTGGGGAGGGACACACTTGGATGCAGAGGCCTGTGTGAATTCTCCCTGTGTTACTCATTGCACATGTGGCCTTGAGTGAGTTATTTAATCTCTCGGTGCCTTCCAGGTCTACACCAATATAGTGGGAGTAATTGAAAAAGAATAGCTGTGAAAATGGAATGAACTGGTATAGTTGATAGTATGAAGAACAGAGCCTGAAACCTAGCATTGATACGCTAAAAGTCATTAGTAGGAGATAATTACTGTCATCTCCTGTGACCATCACTGCCTCTGTGGGTATCTCTAATGCGCCAGACACAGTGCTGTTGCTTCCCATGCACACTTTAATCCTCACACTATCTTTCAAGGAAGGGGTCTATAGCCTCACCTTAGTGATGAGGAAATGGAGGCTCAAGATCACCATTCTGCTAATCAGAGTTGGAGCAGGAATGTGAACTGAGATCTGTCTTCACAGCACATAGTCTTTCTTGAATCCCACAGGACTCCTATATTTTCTTTTTCTTCTACTCTTTTCATTTCTTTTACCTTTTAAGTATTTAAGGAATGCAAATATTCAAATTGACAAAATATATCAAGAAAATGTTCTGAGTTAAATTTGCCCATGTAATTTGTTATGTGTTATTACTCTAGCTCTTGGAAGCGTGTGACTCTAGGAAAGATAAGCTGGTCTTGCTAGTCAGTTATAAGATAGTTATGTCACTTTCGCCTTTTCCCTGGGTAGTTTGAGTGGCTTGGCCAGGCTAGAGCTGTGCCCCATTTGTTTCCATGGTGCCTGCTCAGCGAGGGATCTGATTGAGTATGTGTGCGTGCCCCTCTGCTTGTGCTGATTCTAGGCAGTGATGCTGGACTCCACGGATGTCAACCTTTGGTATAAAATTGGGCATGTGGCCCTGAGGCTCATCCGGATTCCCCTGGCTCGCCATGCTTTTGAGGAAGGGCTGCGTTGTAATCCTGACCACTGGCCCTGCTTGGACAACCTCATCACTGTCCTGTACACACTCAGCGATTATACAAGTGAGTCAGGCTTTAATGCTTTCTCCCATGTGCCAGTGTTTTGAGGGCCAGAGGAGAGAAGGAACGAAAATGTTTTTATATCCCTGCTTTATTCTGCTTATCTTTCTTGATTTATCAGATGCTTTGTAGTAATAAGACACATGTTCTCTGAATGTGTTTCCCTTTGCCTATTTCGTTTCATTCCTGCGTCGTCTCATCTTCTATGTCTTAGTGTATTTGGGTTGCCATAGAAAAATACAGTAGATTGGGTGACATCGTAAATAGCCTCAAGAATCTTTACTCATCCTAGTGTCAACTTTTTTTTTTTTTTTTTTGAGTTGGAGTCTCACTCTGTTGCCCAGACTGGAGTACAGTGGCACACCTACAATCCCAACACTTTAGGAGGCGGAGGTGAGAGAATTGCCTGAGTCCAGGAGTTCAAGATCAACCTACAATAAATCAAAAAATTAGCCAGCCTGTGGTTACAGCTACTTGGATGACTGAGGCGGAAACAGAATGAGACTCCAAATCAATAAACAAACAGACAGACAAATAGGAACAGAATAGAGTATGTTGAGAAGGATGAGGCCTGCTTACCCTTCCTACCTCCAGTTTACAGTCATTTTACAAATCTTTTTACTTGAGGCAAAATGTACACACAAAGCGCATAAATCTGAAACCTGTAAATGTTCATGTGTGAAAACACATCAAGATATGGAACATTTGCAATCTCCAGAAGGCAGGCTACTTTGGGTTCCTTTCACTCATTACTACGCCCCTAAGGCAGCTGTCATTACTTTTGTCACTAGAGATGAACCTTGCTTGTTGTTGAACTTCCTTTAGGTAGAGTCAGAAGGCGTGTGCTCTTCTCAGCGTGGCTTCCTCCACTTGTCATCCTGTCTGGGAGTACACCTGTCTATGTTACAGCAATTGTTAGGTATTTTTTTATTGCTATGTAGTCTATTATTTTATCTACACAATTTAACCATTCTGTGCATGGACAGTTTGGGTTATTTTCAGGATTTGGCCTCTTAGGCATAATGTTGTTCTGAACATTCCTGTATATATCCTTCAGTGAACATACAAAGGGATACCCAAAAGTAGAATTATTTTTTGGAGGGCAGGCCCCTTGTAGTACAGGCTTTTCCCAATAGGTAAGTGTTCTAGGAACCCATTGGCATCAGCGTACCAGCTAGCATTGTTGTGAGAGGCTGCATTTGGCTTCAGTGAATTTGAGGTGGGGGAATTCTTTCAACATGCTTGTCTATTTTATGATGGGCGATTTACATGAACAACCTGCCCACACCGAGCTCAGCATTCAGGAGTCTTTGACCAGAAACTACATGACCCATGTGCCCCACCCTCCCTATTCACCTGATCACTCCAAGCAATTTTTGTTGTTGTTTACTTGGTGAAACAAGTCCGTAAAGGGTAACATTTTGCAAAGGTAGAAGAGGTAAAACAAAACGGCAGAAGCACTAAAAGGCATCAACACTGACAAGTTCAAAAATGTTTAAGCAGTGGAAAAAGTGTCTCGATAGGTGTATCAAATGGAGAGTACTCTGAAGGTAATGAAGTTTAAACATGTAAGAATAAGTACACAATTTTTTATAAATAAATTCTGGGGTTTTTTGGGTCCCCCATCATATGTAATTGTTCTGTTGGTTGTCTCTGTCTTCATTCCCTCCAGCAGAATATAACAGTTCTGTGGGGCAGCAGTTTCTTCTTCCAGAGGCTCTGGGTCTCTTCTTGGATGTTCCTCCTACAGTTGGGGTACTGTCTTTGGAGTTCAGCCTTCCTTCCCCAGCCAACTGCTTTGTTCTTTGTATACTTCTCTCAAGGTAGAAGTTGTGCTTGGTAAACTCAAGTCCTTGTGGGGAAAATAATGTTTATATTAGGGTTCGCCAGAGAAATAGAACTACTAGGATATATATACATATGTAAAAAGAGATTCATTGTAAGGAATCTGCTCATTTACTCTTGGAGGCTGACAAGTTCCAAGATGGACAGGGTGAGTCATCAAGCCACAAACCCAGAAGAGCACTGGTATGGTTCGAGTTCGAGTTCAGAGACCTGGAACTGGGAGAACTAATAGTGTAGCTCTGGTCTGAAGGCTGACAGGCTCAGGAAGAGGTGACATTTTGGGTCCAGTGAGAAAGTAGGAAAAAACCAACGTCCCAGTTCAAAGATAGGAAGGCGCATATTCTGTCTTTCTTGGGGGGAACATTAGCCCCTTTTGTTCTAGTCAGGCCTTCAACTGATTGCATGAGGCTCACCCATGTTAGGGAGAGCAATCTGCTTTACTCAGTCTACTGAGTTAAATGTTAATCTCATCCAAAGATTTCCTCACAAAAATCCCAAAATAATGTTTGGCCAAAATCTAGATACCCCATGGCCCATTCAAATTGACACATAAAATGACTAAAAGGGTCTGAATTTATACATATATTCCTTGTGAGCCCTGTTAGATTTTATCTTCGTTTAAACCAAAAAGTAAAAGCAGCATGTTAGATTGGCTCTCAGTGGCATTTTATGTGTTTGAGGTGAGTAGACAGAGATGCTGTTGGGCTAAGGCCTGCTGACCACCTCTTATTCTCTTGAGGTTTCCCGGTCCTTCCTTCTGCAGGTGTGTTTGTGGAGTGTAACTAGTAAGCTTAGCTTATGGCAGTTAATATGCCTACTGAGAACTGATATCATCCAAGTGCTTAGTGTGCTTCCTGGGTTTTCTCTTGGGAGTCACTGATGGCCACCCTTCAGGTCCTGCTGTAGTCCCAGAGAAACCATTTCCCTTGTGTGTCTGAGGCAGCATCTGGGGACCATCAACTCAACAGTTTTGCAACTTGGCGAGACCTCATCTCTACACTAAGTCAAAAATTAGCCGGGCATGGTAGCACGCACCTGTAGTTCCAGCCACTTGGAAGACTGAGGCGGAAGGATCGCCAGAGCCCAGCAGGTTGAGGCTGCGGTGACTGGGAGCGGCCACTGCACTCCAGTCTGGGTGACAGAGTGAGACTCCAACTCAAAAACAAAACAAAACAAAACAAAAACAGTTCTGTCTGCAGCTTGCTGGAACATGCTGGAACTGTGCACACCTCGCCCTGCTTGCAGGCTGCACAGCCTTTGTGTGCTTTGGGGTGTGTGATCCCTGCTGAGCATTGTAACCAGGCTGAGTTCTGTCCCTTTAAGCATACTAGGAGCACATCACTTCCTTCCTCTTTCCTGACGATTCCATGCCCAGATCTCTTCTTCTGCTATGGCTTTCCTCCCCATGTTGCTCCTCTCCCCTAGGTGTTTCTTTTTCTGGTTATTCTATTTTTAAGAGACAGGGTCTCGCTCTTTCACCCAGACTTGAGTGCAGTGACACAATCACAGCTCACTGCAACCCTGAACTCCTGGGCTCACGCAGTCCTCCTACCTCAGCCTTCCAAGTAGCTGAAACTGCAGGTGTATGCCACCTTATCTGGCTAATTTTTCTTATTTTTGGTAGAGATGACATTTTCCTATGTTGCTTAGGCAAGGGATCTTCCCACCTTGGCCTCCCACAGTGGGGGAATTACAGACCTGAGCCACCGCTCCCAGCCTTTGGTTATTCTCGATAGTAGTAACTTGCCATTCTTCTATACCATACAGAGAAGCTGAGCAGGGCATGATAGTGATCCCAGTGTCTGGGCAGAGTGGAGCTGGTGCTCTGTGGATTGTGCCGTTTCTCCTGTGTGTTCACTGGTGAGACCTGGATTGTTCCCATTTATAAGTGTTAAAGGCATTTATAATTTATACTGTAGTTCTGCTTTCTGAATCCATGCCATGCCATTTTTCTCCATGCATTAGTTTATCTGTTACTGTCTACATTCCCAGAGGACCTGGAATTGGCACAGTCTTTCCAGATTAATGACTTGAGGAGGCTCATTATTACATTCACATGAATGATGGACATGTCTTAAATTGTAGGCAATGACTTTAAGAAAGATTTTTTTAAAAGAAAATAAAATTGGAAAATTCAGGTAAGCAAAAATTTAAAAAGTCAGTTTTATGTATACAAATGGAGTCATATGACCTATTTTTTCCCTACTTCTGCTTAGTGTCGTATCATGGCCTTCTTCCTGATCAGTGGCATACTCCTCTACCATCTGTGCAGCGGCTGCTGGGAGCACCTTGTGTGGATCAGCCACGGTTTACTTACCAGGCCCCCACAGTGGACAGAGTGGTTTCCAGCTTTCTTGAAGGCTGTTTTTTAGTTAGCCAGTAGCTAATCACTGAGAGCCTGAAGCTTTTTTTTAGCAGCAATTCCTAGAAGTGGGGTCACTGGGTACAGGGTCTGTGTATAATGCCTGTGGTCCTCCAGAAAGGTTGTGCTGTCTACCCTCTGCCGGTAGCATTTGGTCTGTTCACCTTGCAGTGCCCCCATCTATTCTGGTTATTATTTTCAGAAATCTTCCTGATTAAATTGGTTAAAATGGTCTCTTTATCATTTACTAGGCATTTTCTTGATTCAGGAGTGGGAACATTTTCCTTGTGTTAACTGGCAATGTCAGAGCTTCTGAGTGCAGTCTCAGAAGTCATAAACCATTTCTTTTTCTGCCAGCATGTCTGTACTTCATCTGCAAAGCTTTGGAGAAGGACTGCCGGTACAGCAAAGGGCTAGTTCTCAAGGAGAAGATCTTTGAGGAGCAGCCTTGTCTCCGGAAGGACTCTCTCCGAATGTTCCTCAAGTGGTATGCCCTGCCCCTTCCCGTGCTATACCTGCACTTCAAACCACATAGCTGGTGAAGGTCAGGAGTGTACCTTATTCTCTCAGGTCCTGACCTCCCAGCTGATGAACTCTCTGTGCTCGGGGCTTCATGCCCTGCTGCAGTTCCTCATCTAATGAATTGACCTTGGACTGCCTGTTACTTACTCTGCATTGCCTAATTTCTGGTTGGCCTCTCAGGCTGCTGCTCTCCTTTCCTACTGCCCTGCCAGAGCTCAGTGTCCTAGCTCTCTTCTGCATGCTTGGGCAACCTGTGGCCTAGCTTGCCTCCTTGCCTCCTACCTTTCCTCTTTCCAGGGTTTTGTCTGAAACATGCCTCTGTGTGGCATCCCTACCTTGCCTCCAGAGCAAGCCCACACTCAGTTGTATCACCCAAGAGATCCTTTGAAGCCTGACCTCTACTTCTACCCCCTCACCTCCTGCTTTTCCCTCCCAGGCTCCTTTGTTAAAACTACCCTAAGTTCCTGGCAGATTCTTAGCCTAGTCCCACTGTGCACTGTCCTGTATCCTCATCCTGATTCCTGCTGTGTCCTAACCTGGCATGCTGTCTTCTCACTTCTCCAGCTGTCCTACCATTGTACTTCCTTCATGCTCTGACTCCCAGATTACCTTTCAGCCACTTTCTGAGCTCTAGCTACTCCTCCCTCTGGCCCTCTGGCCCAGCCAACTCCCCCTGCCCTCTGGTATTCCTTGGTCCCTGGAACTCACCTGTAGGGTACTTATTTATTTCAGTGTCTGCCTCTTCTGCCTTGTTGAGGAGATAGGAACTGAGGGAATGTCTGTCCTAAGGGAACTAACCTTCTTGAGGGAGATAAATGGTAAACACATAAAACAGAAGTTTATAAGTGAGTGACTGAGGTGCTGGGAGGCATCAGGACAGTCTATGCAGGAGGGCAGGTGTTACTGGGTCACCTTAGGCAGTGGTGTGTCTGTGGGAAAGCACCTGAGGTTTCAAAACCCTGCACTTTCTGCATTTTGGTGTCACCAAAGACTGGTGAGCTTTGCTTATCTGATGACTTTTTGTTGGGATGGACAGTATGGGATGGTTAAGTTCTATTTCCATTGTCTAATAATAATTGAGAGAAAGATTTTATTTTTTTGTGGCTTTTCAGATGTTTCTATGACACTGTTCATATATATGAAAACATTTTCTCTGCCCAATTTGAATTGCCAAAGGAACAAAGGACAGTAGTCATTTCTAGTTCTATGTGGGTATTAAAAATGCTAATTACTGCCCTACCCAGGCCAAACTTGAGTGCTTATTTTATTTGTGGGAAGAATCAATACATATGAAAGGGTATTAATTTAAACACATCCCTGTCTATAAAACTTCAGCCTTGGCTCTAATTTGTAATACTGTGATTTCTTCCTGTCTTATATGCCTTTAGTGACATGTCAGTTCATGATGTGTCAGTGAGTGCAGCTGAGACACAGGCCATCATAGACGAGGCCATGGGGCTGCGGAAGAAGAGGCAAGCGCTGATCGTGCGGGAGAAGGAACCAGACTTGAAACTGGTGCAGCCCATTCCCTTCTTCACGTAGGTCATTGGGTATCTCTGGTAATACTGGGTCAGCTGGTAAGCCCAGATGTGGGACACGGCCCTGTACAGATGAGAGAGACCCAAGACCTGATCCTGGGCTGGTGATGTGGATGGGGCTGGGTGCATGGCCAGAGGGCTAGAGGTGTATACTTATTGTTAACTACTAAGAAGCAGATCAGCTCTCTCTCCCTGAGTCCCTTTTTGCTGTCACCGTATTGACCCCAGCCACCTGCCACTTTCCTGTAAGGCCCCTCTCAGCCTACCGTACCTAGAAGGGAAAAGAACACTAACATGTGCTAAGAAAGGGAGGAAACCAGAGCTCAGAGCAGTTAAATGGGGAGCACAGGGTCAGCACCAGGGAACTGGCTCTTGAGACCATGCTTTCTCTCCAAGGGAGAAAGGTGCTTTTTCTCACAGGAGGAGCCCTGCAAAATGGGCCTCAGCAGAGCCTTTGCACAGCCCTTGAGCCCTGTGATGTGTGAGGCCTTCTGCCTCCAGGAAGAGCAAACTGGTGTTGGTGGTCCTGGAGTTGGGACAGCTTAGCCCTTTAGTGAGCTCTGGCATTCTCCATTTATATATTTAAAATTCTGACACTGAATCTTTAAACTTAGCATGCCTTGGCGGCAGTGTTCCATTTCCACTTCCCCACCCGCTGCTTACTCTGAGGGCATTGTCACACAGTGGTCTAGAGCTCCTGCCCTACATCACACTGACCTAGGCATTCCTAATGTTGTTAATTGGGTGACCCTGGGAACTGAGGCCACTTTCTAAAGTGCAGAACAACATTTCTCTCATAGGGTCACTATGATAATGGACTAGAAGGGGCTAGCACAGAGATAGCACATAGCACCCATTCAAGAAGGGCTGGTTCTGGCAGTTGTGAGTTCTCCACGTGAATTCCCCAGGAATACCTTCATACCCAAGCACTGAGATGGACAGAAGATAAGGCTTCTCTTCAGGCTTCTCTGAGACTCTCATCTGATACCCTTCCTCTCATTTTATCAGCTGGGTTAGAGTCTCCATCCTGTCAGTGTTTTGGAAGGGACCTGGAGAGCCCTGTTACAGTGAAGGAAGAAAAGACCTGAGGACATCAGAAGGGATTATGGTGATGTGACTGGAGGAGAGAGGGCTGGGAACTGGCTTTGTAGCCATCCTAGATGCACTGGGGGATGGCCAAATGGAAGCAGGAGGGTGTTAGGCTTGGTAGTTAAATTTGGGGCTGGGATTTTAAAACAAGATTCTCTCTCTGGGAGCAGAGGACATGGGGCTTTTAAAGTAACTGCCATCTGTCCCATAGGGTACGCTTTTCATGTAAAGAGTCAGATAGTAAATAATAAAGTATTTATGGGAGATATATACATTATATATATAAATTTTTTTTTTTTGAGTTGTCATCTCACTCTGTTGCCCAGGCTGGAGTGCAGTGGCACACTCATGGTCACCCCAGCGTCAACCTGCTGGGCTCCAGTGATCCTTCCACCTCAGCCTTCCAAGTAGCTAGAACTACAGGTGCATGTTAGCACACTGGCTTAATTTTTTATTTATTGTAGAGATGAGGTATCGCCAAGTTGCCCAGACTGGTCTCAAACATGCAGGCTCAGGCAATCTACTCACCTCGGCCTCCCAAAGTGCCGGAATTACAGGCTGAGCAACCGAGCCTGGCCTATTCTTTTTTTTTTTCCCTAACACCCTTTAAAAATGTGAAAACTGGCCAGGTGCAGTGGTTCATACCTGTAATCCCAGCACTTTGGGAGGATGAGGCAAGAGGATTACCTGAACCCAGGGGTTCGAGACCAGCCTGGGCATCTTGGCGAGACCTCATCTCTACAATAAATCAAAAATTAGCTGGGTGTGATGGTACACACCTGTGATTCCAGCTACTTGGAAGGCTGAGGTGGAAGGATCACCTGAGCCCAGTGGGTCAAGGCTGCGGTGGCCATGAGTGTGCCACCGCACTCCAGGCTAGGTGACAGAGTGTGACTCTGACTCAAATAAATAAATAAAAATGTGAAAACCATTCTTAGCTTGTGGGCTGTACTAAACAGACTACAGGGCATAGTTTACTGTCCCCCAGTCTCTTCAGTGCCTAGTAGGCATGAGTAAGAGCAAGGCACGAGTGAGTTAAATGTTGTATTTAAGGCCTTTGACACTACCTAGCTGGTGAGCAAATTCTTCCCCGTCTAAATTTAGTACTAACCGAAGGCAGGAAAATGTCCTGGGAGGCTCCATTGTTCAGATTATAGATTTTGAAGCACTTTTTATTCCTGTCTCAACACTTCCTGGATGCCAGCTCTGTGCCTAGCGATGTGCTCTGTGCTGGGGATGCAGTGTGGCATGGCCTGGTTTCTTGCTGGAGGCAATCCCAGGGATGGGTCAGCCACCCAGAGGAAGAAGCGCAGGGCTCAAGTTGGTAGACTCTGCTAAAAGAGAAGCTCAGTGCTGGGGGGCTCTGAACAGGATCCATACTGCTCCGGGGATTGGGAAAGGCTTAAGTACTAGAGCTAGAGTCTACTGGAGGCATAGGCATTGGCCAGTCAGAGGGCTGGGCCTGGGCCATGGGTGGGGAGTGAGGGCTGCCTACCTAAAGGTCCTGTGGGATACAGGAGTATGATTTTGTTTGAGGAACTGAAAGAAAGCCTATATGGTAGAAGTGTAGGGGGTGGTGTGGGATGAGGCTGTGCAGCACCGTGGGGCCAGGCTGAGCATTGGTCTTGATCCTGAGGCATGGGAAGCCATTAAGGGATGATATATCATGCTATGCCACACTGTATAATAGATGATATACAACATAGTACACAGCCCAGAACATGAAATTCAAAACAATAATAGCACACAGCATAACACGCCACACCATACTACAACAAAACAAAACACAGTAGTCTTATGTTGCCATCCACTGGGCCTTGAGATGCTGCTCCCAGCAGACCCTGCCCAAGGGCTTGTTAATTAAGCCCTTTTTGACCACATCCTTGTTGACATTCCCCCCCCACCCCTCCCCCCCAAAAAAAACCCAGATTATTGGCAGCAGGGAAATTCCACAGGTGTTTTATAGATTTATCCTTCAGGGGAAGGAGTTTTTGAAGTGATCCTGGTTTTCATACTTGCCTAGTTGAGTCTGAAAGTGTCTTAGGCCAAGATGCTTCTGGGCCTTCTGCCGTAGTGAGGAGTGGGTGGGTGCCAGGCTTCTGCATCCGCTCAAGCTGCTTCACATTTAGTTCAGCTGTGTCAGACTCAAGTTTTTTTGTCAGTTATGACAATGACAGATCCTTGACCACCTTCCCCAACCCCCAGAGGTGGCAGCTACAGGAGCAGCTCTGCTGCCGCTCTGTAGGCCATTTGACCCTGTTCTCATAGTGCCCCTGTGACAGATGCTGACCAGGTCGGTGGTCCTCTCCCTGCAGCTGGAAATGCCTTGGAGAGAGCTTGCTGGCCATGTACAACCACCTCACCACCTGTGAGCCCCCACGGCCCAGCCTCGGCAAGAGGATCGACTTGTCTGACTACCAGGATCCCAGCCAGCCTCTTGTGTCCTCTATGGTGGTGACACCAGTCAGCGTTACCCACCAAAGCACTGTCAGCACCAATCCAGCTGTGGCTGTGGCCGAGCCCGTGCTCTCCTACGCCTCTGTGTCTACAACCAGCTTCCCACTGCACAGCCCCAGCCTGTTGGAAACAGGTGCTTCTGTGGGTGAGCAGGCCCCCTGGGGTCAGCTGCTGGGAGACCCCATTTGTTGAGCCCAGCAGGAATGAGAGTATTGGGGAACCCTGGGATCTCCAGAAAGTAGGGTCATGTTGATCCTCATGGTCCAAGTGAAAGTGAGAGTACCTCCTCGCCTTTAGAGGAGCCCCTGAGCCTGTTCACAGGGCTCCTGCTCATCAGGACCATGTCAGCATTGAAGCCCTGTAGGGAGGAGGAGGGGACTCTGGTATGTGCCTCCTTGCCCTGTGACAGTCCCCCTGGGGCCATTTGATGCTCAGCTGCTAAGTACTGGCTCTTACCGCTTGCTGTGTGGGAGCTGGCAGGTCTCCTCTGCTGGTCCTGCTCTCTTGCTGGCCATGTGCATTCTGAGTTCTTTGACCTTAGAAAATAAAGTCAGTAAAGTCATCACCATATGTGGTAGACTATTTTTATACTGTTTTATTGATTTTTATTTTCATTGAAATTGTAAAGCATTTTTGACAAAGCTCTCAAGTCTTTCCTTGATTTCTGTCACTGAAGAAAGAATATCTGTTAGTTAAAGAAGCTTCTGAATGAACAAGTACATGGTTGTTTCTAACTCTTTTCTTAATCATACATGACATATTTTATAGACATATAGCTACTGTCTATAAAATTCACACCATTCTGTTGCTCAGAGGGTCCTGTGTAGGATCAGTGCCACTCACTGCGTCCATCCGTAATATGGTTAACTGAGACCATGGGAGTTCAGCCAACCAGTGGGTGGGGTGGGAGGATAGGGATGTTCTAAAACCCTGCTGCTTTATAGCTGTGGAAAGTAGTTTTGAAATCTAGCTAGAATTTAAGAAAGGTGTGAGAGCTAAGGGATTTAAAATTAATTTAGCTCAGAACTTTTTGTTATTAAGAAGAAAAATTTCTTGAATGTCAAAGAGTGTAATGTTGGTAGAGTTATAAAATAGGGGGATTGATGTGTCTGTGTGGTGCATTTTTTTCACCCTTGCCATCTTGTAATATTTTAATTTGTACTCTTTGTGAAGGTGATATTTCTGGAGGAGATAAATCCAAGAAAGGAGTAAAGCGGAAGAAGATTTCAGAAGAGAATGGAGAGACAGCAAAGCGGCGGTCTGCCCGCGTGCGAAACACCAAGTGCAAAAAAGAAGAGAAAGTAGACTTCCAGGAGCTTCTGATGAAGTTTTTGCCATCCAGGTACTGTGCACACTTTTTCTGATTGGCAAAAACAAACTCACAAGCTGCCAGCCTACCCCACCATTTCTCATTCCATTGCCACCCTCTTCTCTAGGCACCTCCTTTGTGTTCTGCTAACATCTGTGTAGATAACTGAAGCATAGATCTCTCTGGATTGGGATCTTGAGTCATTCTCATCTCTTTCTGCTTCTGAACTTTCTGAAGTCAGGAGCTATGATTTGCTCATCTTTTGGGTGCTAGAGGCAACACACACATTCCCATGAACTCCCAGATGCCTACTTGCTGGAAGGCAAGGGGGCTGCTGTGCTTTGGTGTAGATGCTGTGAACACTCCCAGAAGGGAACTTCCCTTCTGCTTTTGGGGCATGTGTGTTTGCTTGATTGGCTCTGGGCTCAGCAGTTTCCATTTCATGCTGAGGAGGTGGAGGAGGAGTTTGTGAAGTTTTTCTTGGTTTTGCTGGTTCTTAGTATTCTTCAGAAGCGCCTAGGGAGAAGAAGGTGCCAGTCTCCCCAGAGTTGGGAAGGACCTTGGATCCAGTGCTGATCTACATAGGTTTTCACTAGTTCTCCTCCTTTTTGTCCTTGCTTTTTCACCTCCTTCGGAGGCTTTAGGGTCCTCAATTCCTGAACCTTCCTGGCATTTATAGTACTGGTAGGTGGGCTTTCTTGATATACCCATTCCTCTGCTCTTAGCTGAATGGAAAAAGCAATTCATTTGCACCAGGCCGTCATCTGTCAGCCTTCTAATATTTTATTGGCACATTTTTTTGTCTGCTGGGGCTTCCACTCCAATCTCCTTCATCTTTCTGTATATATACCTTTGTTTCCTTTTTAGTTACTGGAGTGGAGTCTGGGAGGTGACCACATGTGTTCAATATACCATCTTTAGCCAATAGTCTTTAGTTGTTGTTTTGTTTCATGACAGATTATTTCAGTGGCCATGAATTGAAGTGGAGAAGGAGAGGCCAGAAGATGAAACCAGAAGGTGGATTGTAAATTTGTTTTGCAACAAGATTCCTAATTTTCTTAATTTGTTATCTTTCTGTCTCTGTGCTGAAGGCGAAATGCTTAGAAATTGCGATAATTCTCAGAAAGTATTTGATGCAAGACCAAAATGATGAATTTCTCCTAAGGCATAGTACCAGGAGATGTCCCTTTGAAAGAGCTGCGGGCATATATGCTTTAAGAAGTATGCAATATTGTGCTTTTATGAAACTTGAAGGAAGGATTTAGAGATTTTTTTTTTTTTTTTTTGAGTTAGAGTCTCAGTCTGTCTCAGTGCTGGGCTCAGGTGATCCTTCCGCCTCAGCCTTCCAGTTGGAATTACCGGCACGCACCACCACGCCCAGCTAAATTTTTGATTTATTGTAGAGATGAGGTCTCACCAAGTTGCCCAGGCTTGTCTTGAACCCATAGGCTCAGGCAGTCCTCTCATCTCAGCCTTCCAAAGTGCTGGGATTATAGGCATGAGCTACTGTGCCCGGTAGAAATTTTTTTTTTTTTTTTTTTTTAGTTGGTGTCTCACTCTGTCACCCAGGCTGGAGTACAGTGGCACACTCATGACCACCGCAGCCTCGACCTGCTGTGCTCAGGCGATCCTTACTCCTTAGCCTCCAAGTAGCTGGAACTACAGGTGTGCGCTACCAGGTTTGGTTTATTTTTGATTTATTGTAGAGACAAGGTATCACCAAGATGCCTGGGCTGAGCTCAAACCCCTGAGCTCAGGCCAAACTCTGCCTTGGCCTCCCAAAGTGCTAGGATTATAGGCTTGAGCCACCGCAACTGGCCCTAGAGACATTTTTTTTAAATGAGAGGAGAAATTCCAGTGGTTTCAGTGATGGAAAACAGAAAAAGAAGCAGCAAAGAGAAAGTACAAAGCATGTATGTGGAATAGCAAGGAATTAAGTTATCTTGGGCTAAAGGTTATGCCAACTAAAAAAAAAAAAGATCCTTGACCAGGCATGGTGACTCAAGCCTGTAATCCCAGCACTTTGGGAGCCCGAGGTAAGGGATTGCCAGAGCCCATGGGTTCAAGAACAGCCTAGGCAATTTGGCAAGACCTCATCTCTACAATAAATGAAAAAATTGTTCAGGTATGGTTGCCACTGCACTCCAACCTGGATGACAGACTGATACTCTGACCAAAAAAAAGATCCTTAACAAAATACTCGGAACAATGATACATAGTATCTCAATTACCACAGTAAAATGTATTTTTTTCCTCAAAACATGCAAATAAAACAAGGAAGATAAAAGCATTAAAAAAAAAAAAAAAACAGAAAGAGCTACAGTACTGTGCTTTGATTGACAACTCCAAGCGGCCTGAGTGACCCCATCTTCCCCTTAGCCCTGCTTTCCTATCCCAGGATCTTGTTCCCTAGCCCCCTTTATGTAGAATGGGTTCTACTTTCTTATCTTTATTTTAGTTGTTGGTTTCCTGTGTGGTTTTAGTATCTGATTCTTTGAATGGTCAGGCAAGAACAACATGATAGCTTGCTTGATGGAGTGAGTATAGTATTTGAATGAAGACATTCCATGTACCCTGAGTGCTTATGCCTTGGAAAGCTGGGTTAAGGGGATGCCACTAGGGTGGCCAAAATGTAGTCCTTGGACGGAGTTTGAAAGGATGGTACCTATTAGGAGAGGCCTCTGCATTCACAAGGATAGGCTGGGCCCGCGGCTTTGTGGGACCAAGTCCAGGTAGGCCTCATATTCCCTATACTCCCAGCTACCCACTCCCTTTCTCCTTGCTTGATGGGTTCCCTGAGGTCCTAGAACACACCAGGTGCTCTCTGGCTTACTGCTTTTGGACCTGCTCTTGTCCTACTTCTTTGCATGGCCAGCTCTTCTCCTCTTTTGGTGTTAGCATGAACATCATTCCCTCTGAAAGGCTTTCACTGACCTTACTTTCTAAAGCAGGGCCCTTGTAACCCTCAGTCTCAAGTACTATGTCACAGTTGATTCATATTTGGATTGTTTTGTGCACCTGTTTATTGCCATCTCCTTCTTTAGCAGATAAGCTTACTCCAGGCAGGGTCTGCCACACTCCTGGCTGCTGAATCTGATGCCCAGCACAGTGCCTGGTATGTGGCTGGCACTCAGTAATCATCTGTTGATGGAATGACTGAACAAGTGAGGTTATAGACCAGATGCCAGCTCACAAACCCCTGGAGAGAGGCAGCACCTCCTGCAGGCCTGGGCTCTCACCCCACTCATTTTAACCTTCTTCCTGGTTCAGATTTAATTTCTCTGTTAGGAAGAATTCAGATGCTGTGTCAGAATGTGTGGTGTGACTTTGTGATTTTGCATGATCTGTGCAGGTTAAGAAAGCTGGACCCTGAGGAGGAGGAAGATTCCTTTAATAACTACGAAATCCAGTCAGAAGCTAAAATGGAAACCTTTCCAAGTATGGGACCTCATAGACTGTCATTTGACTCAGCCACATTCATGGAATCTGGTAGGAGTTGAACACTGTGATCATTTCCTATTGGAAATTTTCCCTCTCAGTATCTATAACCTGCTTATGTTTTGTTCTAGGAGAATGGTTCTGGGGTGTTTTTCTAAGTGTGGTCAAGGGACTGCCTGGATTAGTCTTAGGCCTGAGCCCTGTGGTCTGCCATAAGGACTGCTAAAATGTCCAGGCTCATGCTTGCTGTGTTTCCTTAAGGCTGAATTCAGAGGCTTGGCTTTGCAAATTGGATGTATCTGAGCACAACTATTGAGTGAGATCAGTGTACATGGCAGCAGCTGGAGGTGGACCCTTTTGATATCCATTTAGAGGTGGAGATTCAGACAGGTTTGCTCACAGTTGTAAGGGCTAGAGCTAGACATGTACCTCAGCAGCCTGATCTCAGCACCACAATGTGGTATCGTGTCTACCTGGATCAGGTGATGGAGGGAGGGCACAGGTTCTCCCCTCCCAAAGAGAATAGGAAACCATGGGATGGAAGATCCTCTTCATTCAAATCCGATTGTCCTTATTCCCCGGGCAGAGAAGCAGGATGTGCATGAGTTCCTGCTGGAGAACTTGACCAACGGTGGCATCCTGGAGCTGATGATGCGCTACCTGAAGGGCATGGGCCACAAGTTCTTGCTCAAGTGGCCGCCGGGCCTGGCAGAGGTCGTGCTCAGTGTCTACCACAGCTGGCGGAGGCACAGCACCAGCCTGCCCAACCCACTGCTGAGGGACTGCAGCAACAAGCACATCAAGGTTGGGGCCTCTCAAGGGCCGGCATTGGACTGGGTCTAGTGAACAGGGACAGGGACCGTCAGAGGTATGGTGCTGCTGTTGTGCTCAGCCCCCTTGGCTGTGTCTACTTGTGGTCCTGGACACTGGGCTACTGCGGGGCTTTAAGTAGGAAGTCATGGGACCTGGTGTGTGCCCAGAAAGATCCCTGGTAGCTGAATGGAGGATACACTCAAGTGAGTGGGCATGGGGGGGCTGTCAAGAGGCTGCTGCCACCTGAGTGGTGGTGGTAGCTGAGATTCATGGTGGTACTGGGGTAGGGGATTCTGGAGGCAGAGCTGGTAGGATGAACTAGACAAGGGATATGAGGGAAAAGAGTCATGGGGAGGCTTTTTGGGTCAATGACTGAGATGGAGGAGAGCTCACCAGGAAAGGCTTGGGGAAAAGGGAAGCATCTGGTGTGTTTGAAGTGCCAGGACTGTGACCAAGTGAAAAAACAGAAATATAGAAGCTAGGTAGGCTCTTAGCGGAGTAGTGGGGGCCTCCAGCAGTTGGGGACTAAGCCTTCCTCAGTTTGGTCTGCCTGCTGCACTCCACGCTCCAGGCTCCTCCACTGGATAACTATTGAAGCTCAAGGGAACACAGGGTGTTCCGGCCCCCTACTCGTATTGGAGGGGCAACACTGAATGTTAAGGCAGGAGCACAGTGGTCTTTCTGACTGAGGGCATAGAAGGTAGAGGAGCTTATGGGGTCAGTGGTCCTTTGTTAGGCACCGTCTACTCAGATACCTCAGAGACTACCTTTTGGCAACTTCTGCCTACTAAGCCTCCCCCTTCCCGGGGGCAATTGTGGAACAGGAGTCGTCAAGGGTTTGGTTTCCAGGCATACCAGGCTGATCATTTCTAAGCTGTGCCTGCTGGGCAAGTGCCTCCTTACTGCAGAGCCTCAGCTTACTCGAGTGCTCTGGGAATGGTGCGCCATCCTCCAGGCACTTTTAAAGGTTGAGAGCTATAGTTTGGATGCAGCATCTGGTCTGGCACTTGGCAGGTGATGGGGCTGCCTCTTCTACAGGACACTATCTCAGGACTCTGAAGACAGGTTTTCCAGCCCCTCCTGAATATTGTCCCAACCTAGATCTATGTGCCTCTTTTTATGTTCAGGCAAGTAGCCATCGATTATCTCTTATGAAATGAAAAGTAGGCCCAGCCTGTGTCACACAGCCAGACCCTGTCTCTACAAAAAAATGAAAAAGAGCCAGGTGTGGTGGCACATACCTGCAGTCCTAGCTACTACTCAAGAGGCTAGAGTGGGAGGATCACACGAGTCCAGGAGCTCAAGGCTACAGTGAGCTATGATTGTGCCATTGCACTCCAGTCTGAGTGACAGAGTGCAACCTTGTCTCTCAAAAAATTTTTTTTTTAAATTGAAATGGAAAGTAGATAGAGAAATATATATATACACACACACAGACTTGAGATAATTATATTTTTATCAAAAAGTAAATTTTAGGCCAGGCACCAGTGCCTGTAATCCCAGCAATTTGGGAGGTGGAGGCCAGGAGATTCCCTGAGCCCACGGGTTCGAGACCACCAGGGCAACTTGGTGAGACCTTGATTCTATAATAAATTAAGAAATGAACTGAAACCTGTAGTTTCAGTTACTTGGAAGACTGAGGCAGAAGGATTGTTTGAGCCCAGCAGGTTGAGGTTACAGTGGTCATGAGCATGAAACTGTACTCCAGCCTGGGTGACAGAGTGAGACTACGACTCAAAAAAAAAGTAAATTGTAGTTTGGCTTCCTCCTACCCTCTACACTCTGACGAGTCTTTGTGACATTGTTTTTGACCTTCCTGTGCCTTTCCTGCAGGACATGATGCTCATGTCTCTCTCTTGCATGGAGCTCCAGCTGGATCAGTGGCTGCTGACTAGAGGCAGAAGCTCTGCAGGTAGGAGGCATTGTTTTCTGTGGCAGTGCTGATTCCTGAACTCCCAGCAGCCAGGAGAAAGCTGAACAGGGGGCACAGCTGAGTCATGGAATTCAGACTTACACGTCTGCAGTAGGCACATTTTCTGGGTTGGCTTGTTAGGGTGCCAGAGAAATCTCCTGGACATTCAAGAAATGGTTAACAGCAGCTGAACCCCCAGAGGGAGCCAACTGCCTGCTTTTGCTGTTGCTTGGGATTGAAGGAAACAGGATCTCAGTTTTGATGTGACCATTTGATGCTTTATGTGTCCCCAATAATTTTTCCACTACCACTTGGTGAAATGTAGATATGCTCAAAATTCAGTCTATAAAATTTCTTCCTACCTCCTACTCTTAGAGTCTTGGCATCTCTAACTGGTTTGACCTCTCTGTTACCTGCCACTCTAAGGCTTCAAGGGACCCAGGGTATCCCTGGAGACAGGGTGGGTGTAGTGAGGGCTGAGGGCAATTTGCGGGGAGCAGAAGAGCATCTGAATGCTACTCATGAAGTTAACTTGGGTCCTGATGCTTTTCAGTGTCTCCTCGGAACAGCCCTGCTGGTGTGGTGAATGGCAGATTTGGGCCCGACTTCCCAGGGACCCACTGCTTGGGTGACCTCCTACAGCTGTCATTTGCTTCATCCCAGCGTGACTTATTTGAGGATGGCTGGCTGGAGTTTGTGGTTCGTGTTTACTGGCTGAAGGCTCGCTTCCTGGCTCTGCAGGTTAGGTCAGCTGCTTGGGGAACATGCCCTGGTACCCGGCAGGAAAGGCAAAAAACTGACCATGTTGAGAATGTGTGTGTGAATGTGTGTGTGTGTGTGTGTGTGTGTGTGTGTGTGTGTGTGTGTGTGCGCGCGCACGCGCGCGCGTGCTCATGTGCATGCCCAGTACCTGCCCCAGCACTGAACTTGGCATGAGGAAGTGGAGAGTTGGCGGAGAATATTCAGTGTCTCGGAAATCCAGACATGACCACCCATCTGTAAAACTCCTCAATATAACCACTGAACTCTGGAAAGGCTCTCTCTGACCCCTGCTCAAGATTGCCTTCTTTCTTGACCTTTTGCTTATGTTTTCCTGAGAGAGTCTGAGTGCGTACTTGAATGGATGCAGAGCTTTCTAGAAGGGAATTATCTACCAGCTTTGCAAGAGTTCTGGGAATACTTCTTCTCTTCAGAGACCAGTCTGGAAGGCTGGAGTGGATTGACTATTACCCAGCACCTTGTACATGGTGGTACCTGATACATGTGGTAGAACGAGGCAGAGGTTGCCAGAGTCCTATTAGCAGCCATTTGATAAGAGGGTAGCAACACTGATGTGAATATCAGTCTTGGAATTAGGACAGGCCTAGGTCGTAAGCCTGCCTCTGCCAGATACCCAGCCTTGCACAAGTGTCCTCAGTGTCCTCATCTGTAAATGGGGTTAATGATACCTTCCCTCACAGAGTTGTGGTTTGATTATCACTCATTTAGTAAATATATAGAGCCCCAGCTATATGCCAAGTCTTGTTTAGGGGGTATAGCAGTAATTGGATAAAAAACACCCTCATGGCATCCACATCTAGTGAGCTCTAGGATGTAAGGCACCTGACACAGCACAGTTAGCCTTTTCCCCTTCTTTTGACCTTGTTTTCCTTCTGACCAGGGAGACATGGAGCAGGCCCTGGAGAACTATGACATCTGCACGGAAATGCTCCAGAGCTCTACTGCCGTCCAGGCAGGGGCAGGGGCTGAGCAAAGAGACATTGTCATCCGGCTGCCCAACCTCCACAATGACTCCATTGTTTCCCTGGAGGAGGTAAGTGGGAATATTTCTAATATTTCTAATGGTGTTTTCTAATGGTGTTTTCTTGGTCAAAGACGTATTCTAATTTGGCCCAGTTAGTCCAGGCCTGACCTGTCTCAGGAACGAGAGAGCCACCCACATGCTGAGCAGGGCCTCTGGAGGGAGGGCAGGAGAGGTCTGGGGGAGGCCACCCTAGCACACTAGGGCACTGCAGATCCTTGATGAATAGCTCATTCAAGCAGCAGGTGTAGAAGTTCCTACAAGCAAGATTTAGAAATAGTTATTGCTCAGCTCTTCTGGCTACATGTTGCAGCCACTCCAGCGGGAATAGAAGGAAATATCAGCTAAAGCAGACCCGTGGGCTGATCATGAGGCTGGATCAGCAGCATGTGGTAAATATGCCAGGTTCTTCTTGGGTGGTACTTTTCTCATTGTGTAGTCTCAGACTCCACTGCAGCTCCATGCCTGTGACATGTCCACATTGGGTGGAAATGGCCTTTAGACTTTTGCTGAGTGGTTTCAGGGCAAGTCTGGGTATAGTTCCCTGATGCCTGTGTATTGGGGTTATGCTAAGCCCTGTGTGATCGTCCATGATGTGTGTCAACCTCTGGCTCAGACCTGCTGAGTCTCTGACAGCCTGGAGCTCTGTAGTTCTGCAAATCTGGTTCATTGCACTGTGACCAGGTGGTTGTCCATCTATCTTGGCAGATGCTTTTCTGGAATCCCTCTGCTTCTAGGTCAGTTTTTGTTTTTTGGTGTTTGTTTTTTAAAGAAGTGAATGCCTTGACCTTAATAGAAATACTGGGGGGAAAAAAACTGTATATATATATTTACACACACACACGCACACACACACACACATTTAGTTAGGTGTGGTGGTACATGCCTCTCATCTCAGCTTCTTGGTATGTTGAGGTGGGTGGTTTGCTTGAGCCCAGGAGTCTGATGACAGCCTAGGCAACATAGTGAGACCTGGTCTCAAAAATAAAACAAATAAATAAATCACATGCATTTAATATAAACACTGATAGAGTAGGTGGAGTAGTTTTGATCTTCCTCATTCTCATCTGGGTCTGATAAATGCAAATGCTGGCCAGATTCAGAGAGGGTGTAAGGGATTTGCCTTCAGACAGCATTTTTGGACCTTTTTCAGATTGAAAAGAACCTGAAATCTCTGGAGCGGTGCCAGTCCCTGGAGGAGATTCAGCGACTGTATGAAGTAGGTGACTACAAGGCTGTCGTGCATCTGCTCCGCCCTACCTTGTGCACCAGTGGGTTTGACCGGGCCAAACACCTGGAGTTCATGACTTCCATTCCTGAGAGGCCAGCACAGCTGTTGCTGCTGCAGGTATGTGCTGCCAGTGTCCCTCACCCCCGCTCACACTTTCTTTGCTTGCTTGTTTGTGTGTTTATTTTCTGGAGCTTCTGAGACAGTCCTTGAGAACACATTCCTACAAGAGAAAAGTGGGAGTAAAAATCACTAGTCTATCCCCCAGGAAAATGCCAATCAGAAGATATGGTCAAGACCAGGGAAAAGTTAGAACCTAGGAGTGCAGGTTCTAGGGTTCCGTGTGGCTCAGGATAAGCCCCATTCTTGACTCTGAACTTCTTGGTGGCAGAGGAGAAAGAAAGAATAGTCAGGACATCACCTGTCTATCCTCCTGTTTTTTCATCTGTCTCTTTTGTTGTTGTTGTTACTTTTTATCAGTATTGAGTAGATATAAAAATGGATAAAATATCTATCTGTGCAGTGTGAAGGAGCAAGATAAAACAAAGATCCATGGACAGTCTTGTAGGTTTTTTTTTTCTCTTCCATCCCAGTTACTTAGTTGAAGAAGAAGAAGATCAGCATCGTGTTTGAAGCCACATGTGCCCCCCTGGCTCCCTCCGTGTCCTTCAGGAAGAAACTTTTTTTTTTAATTTTTAAAGATGTGGAGTACAGTTCAGGGTTAGGTATACAAATGTTCATTATGCAGGTACCCTTGTTGATGTGGTGTGCTTCCCCACCCCCAGCAGTTTCCCACTACTGCCAATCCCTTTCTTATAGTATTATGATAATTGTTCAAGGTCCACTTATGAGTGAGAACATGTGATACTCAATTTTTTGTTTCTGTCATAGATCACTCAGTGTTATAGACTCTAAGTGTATCCAAGTTGTGAAGTTCATAATTTTGTCCTTTACGGCTGCATAATATTCCATCATGTACATGTGCCACAATTTTTTTTATCCAGTCCTCTTTCAATGGGCAGCACAGTTGGTTCCATGTTTTTGCTTTTGTGAATAATACTGCAATAAACATGTATGTGCAGATATCTTTTTCATAGAGGGATTTGAGTTCCTCCGGGTATATTCCTAGTAGAGAGATTGTGGGGTCGTATGGAAGACTGATTTTTAGATCTTTAGGAATCACCAAACTGTTTTTCACAGAGGTTGTACTTGTTTACACTCCCACCAATAGTGTAGAAGTGTTCTCTTTTCGCCACATTCTCTCCAGCATCTGTTGTTTTTTGAGTTACTGTTGATGGCCATCCTGACTGAAGTTAGGTGGTATCTCAATGTGGTTTTAATTTGATTTCTTTGATGACTAGTGAGACTGAGCATTTTTTCATGTATCTGTTATCTGCTTATATGTCTTCTTTTGACAAGTGTCTATTCAAATTTTTTGCCCACTTTGTAATGGGGCTGTTTGTTTTTTTCTTTTTGGCATGTTTCAGTTCCTTGTAGAGCCTAGATGTTAGGCCTTTGTCAAATATACAGTTAGCAAATATTTCTTCCCAGTCTGTGGGCTGTCTCTCTACTCTCTTGATGATTTCTTTGACTTTGCAGAAGCTTGTCAGTTTGATAAAGTCCCACTTGTCTATCTTATCTCTTATGGCATGGGTACTTGGAGTTTTGATCAGGAATTGGTTGTCAGTTCCAATTTCCATAAGAGTGTCTTCTCCATTTTCTAAGGTTTTTATAGTTTGAGATTTTACGTGTAGGTCCTTGATTCATTTAGAATTTATTTGTGTGTATGGTGATAGGTAGGGGTCTTGTTTTAATCTTCTGCATGTGGGCAACCAGTATTCCCAGTACCATTTACTGAATAGGTTCTCCTCTCCCCAGTGGTCGATGGTGGAAGCTCTGTTGAAGAAGAGTTCATTAAGAAATTGAGGTTTTGCTTCTGGAATCTCTTTCCTGTTTCATTGGTCTATTTGCTTGTTCTTATACCAATACCAGGCTGTTTTGATTATTGTAGCTTTATAATAAAGTTTGAAGTCTGAGAATGTGATGTTTCCCACTTTGTTTTTTTTACTGAGGATTGTTCTTGGCGATTTGTCCTTGTTTTTGTTTCCATATGAATTTCTGTCTTCATTTCCAGTTCTCAAAAGAATGCTGCTGGTAATTTAATGGGTATTGCGTTGAATCTGTAGATTCTTGGGTAGGATGGAGATCTTAACAATGCTGGTTCTTCCAATCCATGAGCATGGAATATTTTTCCATTTGTTTATGTCATCTTTGATTTCTTTCAGCGGTGTTTTGTAGTTTTTGTTGTAAAGGTCTTTCACTTCTCTGGTTAGGAAGATGGCAAAGTATTTCTTTTTTTTTGTGGCTATTGTGAATGGGATTGTGCTTTTTATTTGGGTTTCTGTTTGTTTATTGTTGGTGTATAGGAGTGACTGTCTTTTGCACTTTTATTTTATACCCTGACCATTGCCAAAGTCCTTTATCGGTACAAGGAGGTTTTTGACAAATTTTCTTGGGTTTTTGAGGTATAGAATCGTGTCATCTGCAAAGAGGGATAACTTAACTTCCTCTTTTTCTATTTGGATGCTCCTGATTTCTTTCTTTTGTCTGATTGCTCTAGCCAGGACTTCCAATACAATGTTGAATAGGAGGGGTGTTGTCCAATTTTCAAGGGAAATGGTTCCAATTTCTGTCTATTTAGCAGTATGTTGACTGTGGTTTTCTCATAGATTGCTCTTACTATTTTGAGGTGTGTTCCCTCTATGCCTAGATGTCCAAGGATTTTTATCAAGCTTAAGGGATGCTGGATTTTATCAAAAATTTTTTCCATGTAAACTCTTGTGATTTGATTGGGGTTGCCCTTCCTCATTCCTAAGGAAATGCCTGGTGGGTGGGGGACGCCCCTCACCTACCTGGCTTTGTGCCCACGTGAAAGTCTTGTGATTTGACATGTGAAAATTTGGGATAAGACTCACGTTTGTTCCCAATAAACGGCTTCTGCTCATTTCACTGAAAAAAAAAAAATTTTTTTTCCACATCTAATGATACAATCATGTGGTTTTTGTTTTTACATCTGTTAATATATTTAATTATGTTTATGGTCTTGCAGATGTTGAACCAGCCCCATATCCCAGGAATGAAGCCTACTTGGACATGGTGGATGATATTTGAGATGTGTTGTTGGATCCAGATTGCTACAATCTTGTTGAGAATTTTAGCATCTATGTTCATCAAGGATATTGGCCAGTAGCTCTCTTTCTCTGTTGGCTCGTTACCTGGTTTGGGTATCAATGTGATGTTAGCTTCATAAAATGATTTGAGAACAGTTCCATCTTTCTCGATTGCCTGACATACTTTTAGTAGAATTGGTATCAGCTCCTGCTTGTATGTTGTATAGAATTCTGCTGGAAAGCCATCTGGTCCAGGGGTGTTTTTCTTATGACATAGCCAATTTCTTGGGTTGTTATTGTTCTCAATTTCTGCTTGTTTCAACCTGGGGAGGTTGTGTGATGTAGAAAGTTCTCCATTTCAAGTTTGTTTCCATACAAGTGTACATAGTAATCGCTGGCAATCTTTTGTATTTCTTCGGGGTCAGTTTAACTTAAACTTTTAAATTATGATTGTGTTTATTTGGGCTTTTCTCTCTTTTTTTTGATCAGTCTAGTTAAGTCTATCAGTCTTGTTTATTCTTTCAAAGAACCAGCTTTTTGTTTCATTGATTTTTTTTTTTTGTATTATATTTTTTCTTCTGTGTCCTGAGTTTTGGCTTTTATTTTCGTGATCTGGATTCTTCTGAAGTAGGGTCCAAGCGCTTAATCAACAGTAACGGACACAGAGTTTCATAAAACAACTGAGAGGTTTATTAGCCGATCGGTGGGCTCTTGCTGGACATGCAAGTCTTAGACCAATGGCCCCTCTTGCAGCAAGGTGTTGTCTTAAGTAGGCCAAAACTACAACCCCCCAAGTTTTAGTTTTTTGGCGTTTCCCAAGTGGGCCGAGCGTTTCTCAGGCGGGTCAAACCGCAGCATCCTGCTGGCCCAGATACTAGCCAATCAAGCACAGCCAGCGGGGTTCACAGAAGCAGAGGAAGCCAGTTAAGCAATTAAGCAGAGCCAGCAGGTGTATCTTTCAGTTTCCAAGAAGAAGCTTTTAACTGGATGAAAGGTTACACACTTGGGCCTAACTATTGCCTTTTTATTTTTCAGCTCCCTTTCACACTTCTGCTTAAGTTAGGGTTTTGGTGGTCTTGCCTTTCCAGCTTCCTTAGGTGATTTGTTAGGCTGTTAACTTATGATCTTTACATTTTCTTCATGTGTGTTCATAGAGATATGAATTCCTCTCTTAGTACTGCTCTCATGGCATCCCAGAGATTTTGATAACATGTTTCTTCATTTTCATTTGTTTCCAGGAATCTTTTAATTTCTTTTTGCTTTCCTTGTTGACCCAGAAGTTGTTTAGCATCATGCTGTTGAGTGTCCATGTCTTTGTGAGTTTTGGGGGAACTTTGTTGGTTTTGATATTTATTTTTATTCCAGTATGAAGTGAGAAGGTGCATGGCAGAATTTCAGTCTTATGGAATTTGTTTATGCTTGATTTATGGTTGAGGATGTAGTTGATCTTAGAGTACATTCCATGTGGTGATGAGCAGAATGTATATTCCATGATTATTGGATGGAGTGTTCTGTAGATATCTATTAAGTCCATTTGGTTAATCATCACATTGAGTTTCCAGATCTCCTTGTTGTTGTTTTTTTTTACCTTGATGATCTGTCTAGGGTTGTTAGGTAGGGTATTTATGTGTCCCCAGATATGATAGTATTAGAGTCAGTATCTTTTTTGTTTGTTTGTTTACCTAGAAGCTGCTTCATGAAAGTTGGTGCTCCTATGTTGGGTGTATATATGTTTAGGATAAATATTTCTTGTTGACGGAATGAACCTTTTATCATTATGTAGTGACCTTCTGTATCTTTTTAAATTTTTGATAACTTAAAGGGTATTTTGTCTGATATTAAGATCATGACTCCTGCTTTCTTTTGTGTTCTGTTTGTCTATTTGTTTTCCATCCTCTTACTTTTGAGTCTATGAGTGTCCTTTCTGGTGAGATGAGTCTCTTGGAGACAACATATTGTTGCATCATGATAGTTTATTCACATTCAGGCCAATTATTGAGATGTGGAAGTTTATCCCTGTCATGAGGTTCTTATAGAGTTTGTTGTTATTGCTGTTTATTTGTTTGTTGACTTTCTTTTGATTTGAGGGTTGATTTATTTGTGTTTTCAATCTTTTTCCTGCATTCTTGGGAAAGGCCCTGTCATTCTTTTTTCCATATTATGGTCCTCAAGTCTGAGATTCTTTTTTCTGCTTGGTTAATTCTGCTTTCCATGCTCATCAGTTTGTTATTTACTTCATTTACTGTATTCTTTATTGCAGTTATCTAAGTTTGTCAACTTCTTCATTCTTTTCTCTTGTCTCACCTCATTTCTGTTTATCCCCTCTGTTAATATCTTGATATCTGGGTTTGGTTTTAGACCAGTCATTCTGGGGGCTCTTCATTGTTTGAGTTCTGAAGTCAGTATTCTCAGTGGTTGTCCTCCTGGGGGTCTGTGTGAGACCCATATTCTTCCTTTGGTTTTTCTTCTTTTGTATAGGTTTTCCTCCTTTTTTTAAACCTCTTCTTTAATTCTGTTGTTCAGTGATGGGGGGATAGCTTTTATTTCTGTTTGCTCAATCTCCTATTCTTCCTTATGTAGATTCTCTGACTTTGTTCAATTCTGAAGCTGGACTAGGGGTTGGGGAGCTGTGCTTTTGTAGTTTTGAGATTTAATTAAGGGGGGAGCTGTGATTCAGAAGCTATCTGCAGATCTCAGTATCTGCTGACAGATGTGTGGGCCCCCTGGAACCCACTTCCCACCGTCTTACAATCTGTCTGTGCAGTAGGGGTATATGTTTACTTCCTGAGAGCCAAATGAGATAAGAAAAATGAAAATAATAGAAAAGGGAAGGAGGAAAACAAAAGGAAAGTGGAGAGAGAGAAAAAGAAGAAGAAGAGGGAAAACAGGTATACCAATTAATGATTAAACAGAGAAACAAAGATGTAAAAAACATACAATCATACAAACAACTCCCCCCCCAGTTGATATACTCTCCCTTAAAAATACCCATACACAAAGAAAATCTTAAAAAACAACTTTAGAATAACAAATAAAGCAAGTATGAAAGCATAAAAGCAGAAAGAAAGAGAGACAAAAACTAAAACAAAAAGAAAAAAAAAACTCATTCTGTGGCCGTTTCTGTAACTCCAGGTTCCTTTTGGCTGCCACCTCAATAAGGAGTGGCTCTTGTCTTCAGCCCCTCTCCTCTGCTCTTAATGGAGACTGATAGGGTTGCTCTCAGTGTGGTTCAGATGCCCCACAGACTACCGTGGGAGATGGATGGATCAGATCTGGACTCAGGTGACTTGCTGCCGCTGCTGTCAAATCTCCCACTCAAATTTGACATGTCTGTGCCTATTCCAGCATCGGGGAGAGGCATCTGTCTCTTCAAGTCCTCTCTGGGTCCCAGGTTGGAGACAGGACAGAGCTTGGTGGGGCAATGCAGGTTTGTGCCTGTCCCAGGACTGAGAAGATGGTGCTGTTTGGCATCTTGTCACCAGTGGTGGATCTCTGTTCCAGATTTCCACACCCTGTCTTCTTCACAGTTCCTCCTGGTCTGCTATCACAGGTGCCGATGTGGGCCAGGTGCCAGGTGGTGAAGAGCCAGGTATTCTCTGCTGCCTCCTCTGAAGAGAGCCCTGAGAACGGCAGACGATCCCGTGTGCTGGGGACTCAAATCTCAGGGTGGTAGTGGGTTGCAGCCACCTCCAGAGGAGAACCCTGGGTGCATGAACCCGAGTCTCTCCTCAGATGGACTTTCACTTACCCACCAGCACATACCCACTCATGCAGAGATTCTTTATGGACACTTGCTTTTGCGGAGACTCTCACACTCTGAACTGTTCCGTCTCTATCTTGCCAAGATCCCCAGAAGAAAACCCTTTCTGAGGGCCTGCCAGGGATACTGCAACTGCTGGGTACAGGGCAGTTATTTAACCTCTTTGAGTCTCAGTTCCTCATCTTTAGGATGGGCATGATCAGAAGCCTGTTGTGGGGATCACGCAAGTTAATGAGTGCTGGTACCATGCCTGGCACGTAGCGAATGCCATGGAGTTGCCGCTGTCATCATTGCCACCATCCCCAGGAGGGTCGAGTCAAGTCAGCAAGAGACAAACATGAAAGATAATTCACTTAATGTGCTTAGTAGCATTGGCTGGCCTGGAGTCTTGGTCCCTGATGCTTCATCACACCAATCACATTCTATTTATTATCTCACTGGGTCCTTCCTTTTCCGTTCAGAAGGAGAGTCCAGTCCCCGTCTGTGTTTCTTGCTCAGACTACATTAGACATCTGAATCATTAACTTCTTGAACTGGGAAACAGTTAGGAGGTACAACTATGGGAACAAATGGAAACATCTCAGCCCTGGTGAAAGGGGAGGAAAGAGTTGGTTTGGGGAAGGAGGAGGAGGCACCAGGTAGAGGAGGGAGAGAGGCTCTAGCTCCTGCCAGAGGAGGTCAGTCAAGCCCAAGCTGAGATCAGTGGATAAAATGTGTTTGACCTCAATTACTGTGGCCTAGCATGGCTGTGTGGAAGGGACAGCTGGGTGAACCAAGGAGGGCCTTGGATGGGGAGACGGAGGGGAGAGGCCTGCCCTCTCTGCCTCTGTAGGATAGATCCAGTGCTCAGATGTCATCTTGTTCCTGTTGTTGATAGATCCAGTGCTCAGATGTCGTCTTGTTCCTGAGCTCGATGTGCTCAGCTAATTTTTTAAAATTATTTTTTGTAGAGATGGAGTTTTACCATGTTGCCCAGGTTGGTCTTGAACTTCTGGGCTCAAGTGATCCTCTTGTCTCAGCCTCCTAAAGTGCTTGGATTATAGGTGTGAGCCATCACGCTCAGCAGTATTTTTCTTGAAAACGTAATGAACAAAACACAATGAACAAAATCACAAACATATGAAAATATCAAAAGATCTGACAACATAGTGATTCAGAACTTCTATGTCAAAAAAAAGAACAACAACAAACAAAAGCTGCAATTTAAGAGCAAACAACAAACGGAAAAATACTTATAAGATTTGATGAGAAAAAGATGAATATTTTTAATATGAGAAGAGCACTCCAAATCAATAGGAAAACACTCTCAATAGGAAATTAAGCAACACAATCAGGAGTCACAAAAAGCTCCCACAGCACTGGTCCAGGCCTCAGCCACAGCAGCTCCTCCCTGTCACTGGCACATCCTGTAGTCCCAACTACTCAGGAGACTAAGGAGGCTCGCTTGAGTCCAGGAGTTTGAAGCTGAAGTGAGCTGGGATGGCACCAGTGCACTCCAACCTGGGTGACAGAACAAGACTTTGTCTCAAAAAAAAAATTTTTTTTCATTTACTTGTTCCACTCATATGGCTTGAGCTTTTGCAGGGTGCCTGGCACTGGACAAGAGAAAGGCTGCTCTAGAAAAACTCTTGTTCTAGAGGGGAGGCAGATAAGAGATCCATCAGCAGAGAGAGAAAAATTTGTGTTTGCCTTTGTTTTCTTTCAGCAGTGTTAATGTTTTATGTTTGCTTTTAACTTGCTTCATCTAGCTGTTCTCAAGTGGGGGTCAAATGTAGAATCCTTCCCTGTAGGTGTGTGGTGACTTTCCCAGTTTAGGCTAGCCACTTTTTGTATTCTTCAGTATAATTGGATGCTTTGCCTCTTGGGGAGTTGATTCTTAGTCCTGGATATTTTTGGTTGCTCTTTTGAGCAGAATCTTTTTGTCATTCATTGTATTTTCCATGTATATTCCTACATTACTGGTTTATAGAAACCCTATTGATTTGTGCGTGTTTATTTTGAGTCTAGCTGCTTCGCTGAATGCCTATCATTTCCAATTGTTTTCTGTTTGTTTTGTTTGGGTAGATGATTGTGTTGCCCCCAGTCAATAATTTGGTCTCATTTGTTGGCAGTTATTCTTCTGCCTTTTCATTCTTTCTGGCCTTGGGCCCTGGGGATTATGTCATATTAGAGTACTGCTCGCAGATCTTGTCTTGTCCCTGACTTTCACTACAGCTCTGGCTGTCTTTGAAACTGTCTTTATCCTGCTGGAAAATAATCTCCTGCCCCTCATGCATTCGATGTTTTGACCCGAAGGGGTCAACTCAGGCCTTAGACCCCACATCTGCACCCTGTAGGAGCCCTCCCAGGGGCATTCCATTAAAAGGTGCTGGCTGTCTTTAGGAAGCACAGGGCCCATTTTCCTTGCAATTAGGCCTATAAATTGGGGAAGGTTTTAATCTGTGATCAGATGTCATACCACATCCCAAAGGCAGTTTCAAGTATTTCTGTCCCCACACCTGTCAATGTCACCTCAGTGTTGCAGCTGTACATATCAAGGTGAGCAGGCCTGGGCTGTGGTGAAGTCAGAGCACAGTGTGGCCCCAGGCAGCAGGTGTTTCCTGTGGGTCTAACATGCAGCCCAACCAATTGGTGTATTCACAGACAGGGTGCATTTCCCTGTGCACCAATAGTAATGAAAGAGGTAGAGATCCCATGTGTTTAATGGGTGTATTCTAAGGCAAAAAAAAATGAGTTTTGGCTGGGCATGGTAGCTCATGCCTATTAATCCTAGCACTTTAGGAAGCCAAGGTGGGAGGATCGCTTGAGCTCAGGAGTTTGAGACCAGCCTGGGCAACAGAGTGAGACACCATCTCTACCAAAAAATAATTTTAAGAGAGCCATGTTTGGAAGCAAGTACTTGTATTGTAGTCCCAGCTACTGGGGAAGCTGAGGTTAAAGGATTGCTTGAGCTCAGGAGGTTGAGACTGTGGTGAGCCAGGATTATGCCACTGCACTCCAGCCTGGGTAACAAAGTAAGGCCCTGTCTCAAAAAAAAAGAAAAGACAAAGAAAGGAGCTTTATAAAAGGCAGTGGCTTCCAAAGAAGAGCTTTTAAAACAGAAGTTACAGCTCATGGTACTATTCTGAGAGCGCTTCCGTGTTCTGGACACTGCTGAGTATGATATACACATCAGCTCATTTAATGTCCACAGTGCCTCTGAGAGTACCATGTGGCGGCTGAGACTCAGAGGGGCTCATAAGTTGGCTCCGCCGTTGGCCCCACCAGAGCACCTGGGGAAGAGAGAACTCACAGAATGATGACTTCAGCACTGCCTAGCCTGTTGCTCCTACTGTACTGTGGCCCTGGCTCAGGCCCTCCTTAGTTGAGACAGTCTCTTCCTGGCAGCCGGCCCCTCCCTTGCTGAGCTTCCTGCAGAGCCCTGGCACTGGATGGGCATGGTGGCTCTGGAAAGAGCTGACAGAGGTGTTGAAGTCACTGTCTTTACCTGGGCCTGCCCTGCAGCCTCATTCCCAGCATCCCAGCTGTCTAAATGGAGAAGGTAAGGCATAGAGATGAAACACCTTTCTGAAAGCTCCCTGGCAGGTGGCACACTATTCTGTCATCACACACAGTTCACTCCCCGCACTTCATGGCTATGTGGGGCCTGCATTGTGCTGAGCAGTGTGCTTCCCTTTCTTTTGCACCGGCTCTTGTCTTCCCCCAGCTCTTCCCCCTCAGGTGTGCTGAGGGGGTACAGGTGTGATGAGTTCACAGTGCACCTTCCACCTGGCTTCCTCCCTTGCTAGGACTCCTTGCTCCGCTTGAAGGACCACCAGCAGTGTTTCGAGTGTTCTGACGTGGCTCTGAATGAGGCTGTTCAACAGATGGTGAACTCTAGTGAGGCTGCAACCAAGGAAGAGTGGGTAGCCACAGTGACCCAGCTGCTGCTGGGTATCGAGCAGGCACTCTCTGCAGACAGCAGTGGCAGCATCCTGAAGGAGTCATCCTCCACCACCGGTCTTGTGCGGCTCACCAGCAATCTCATCCAGGTAACTTCTGAATCCTTTTCACCTTTCCTTATCCCAACAGATATGTCTCCCCCATCTTCAGTAGTTCACTGCTTTCATTGCTGGTTAGGCACTCCAAAGGGAATGTGTTTGTTTCTCTGATTGAAATTTTCAGGATCTGAGTGGGGCTGAGCATGGGCTGCAAACTTTGCTGGGCTGATTGAGTATGGGGGTTAGAGATTGTGTAGCACTTGGCTGTAAGGTTCGTCCAGAGCACCTATCCCAATGGGAAGGAAACAGAGTCAGAGGGGAGGCCCTGGTCTGCCTGCAGTGAGTTTTAGGCAGAATGAGGGCCAGAGTCCAGGCCAGGATTCTCTACTACCCCAAACTGTCCTGGCACTTTCAGCTGAGGCATGGTAATGGCACCCCACACTGTCCAGGTAGACTTTGAAGCAGAGAACCTTCCTCTGAGCCACTCTCAGCTTTCTTCTCTGCACTCACAGGCCATCAGCAAGTTCTGCCAAATCCACATCCTTACTATCTCCAGCCTTTGTTTCTCCCCTTTGTCTTCATATTCTACTGTAGTCCAGGTCACCACCATCTGTACTTGAACTATGGCAGCATGCTCTCTGCAGTCCCCCTGCCCCTCTAGCCTTCCAGTCCAGCCACCATCCTGCCATAGGGGATCCTTTCCAAAACAAATATGAATATGCTCCTCCCTTACTTAAAATCATGTTCCCTCTGGGTTATGTGTCATTCAAGGTGCACTGAGCCCCCATCCTGCCTCTCCCCCTTCCATTTCCTTGGCTGCAACCTTCCTGGACCACCCTTTGGGGTCCCTGCCTATATGCCTGTCCTCTCTCCCTATGCTGCCCTCTCTGGGTGTTGGGTGCTCCATAGCTACTCACCTGGAAACTCCCTCTGCACAGACCCTTAGTGCTCTTATGGCTTGTCCATGGCTCTCTTCTCCTGGGTTGTTGGCTCCCACGTGCCCAGTTCACAGGACCCAGTGATGAGGGCATCAGTAACATAGGTGACTGTCATTGGACACTGTGGGGCTCTATCCGATGACATGCTAGGGAACTTAGGAAAGCAGTGGGAATGGGTAGACAGTGTGCCCCAGCTTCCTGAGAGGTCCCCTGCCCACCTACAGTCTGTCCTGAGGGCTCACCTTGGGAAGGCAGGGGCAGAGCTGGCCCTGCTGTGATATCCCTGGTTCCTTGCCCCTTGCCAGGTCATTGACTGCAGCATGGCTGTGCAGGAGGAGACCAAGGAGCCTCATGTCTCTTCAGTGCTGCCCTGGATCATTCTGCACCGGGTCATCTGGCAGGAGGAGGATACCTTTCATTCCCTGTGCCACCAGCAACAGCTCCAGAACCCAGCAGAAGAAGGTGTGCAGGCAGCAGGCACAGAGGGGATGGGCCCTGACTCAGTATCCTTGTCCTCAGCTTCTGCCCCAGAGCCCTGGACCTTGTCCAAGTGCCATGAATGGGCTTGGGGCTCAATATGACAGGATTTGGGGCAGAGGCAGTGGTGCCTCCCTCAGTGGGCACAGGAGGTGTGGGCATGTGGCATGTTGCACATCTGGCACAGATGGCAGCATGAAGAAGATGATAGTGAGTCAAGTGCTGCTCCAGGAGCAGGCGCAGCCTGCAGGCTCCTTTAATCCCCACCAGCACCAGGGGACAGAAGGCTGAGGGCAGTGTGGAGTGAGCACAGGTTCCACATCCCAGCTGTCATGTCTTGGCTGTGTGACCTTGGGCAAGTCACATATCCTTAGCCTCTATTTACTGATAGCCATACTGGGAATGATGGTACTTGTTTCAGAGGGTTGGTTTGAGGATGAAATGAAATAATAAAGGCATGAATCACCATGGTACATCATTGCTGGCATGTAGAGGGTACTGAATGATGAGTACATGTTTTGAGTTGAGAAGTCAAGGATGGTGAGCTCCAGACCCTTAATGGAGTTGGCACTTGAGCCATGGTCAACACAGTGATTAATGTGCTGAGTTGGGCCAGGCACAGTGGCTCAAGCCTGTAATTCCAGCACTTTGGGAGGCCAAGGTGAGAGGATTACCTAAGCCCAGGGGTTCAAGACCAGCCTGGGCAACATGGTGAGACCTCGTCTCTACAATAAATAAAAAAATAAGCTAGGCATGGTAGCACATACCTGTAGTTCCAGATACTTGGAAGGCTGATGTGGAAGGATCATATGAGCTCAGCAGGTCGAGGCTGCGGTGGCCATGAGCATGCCTCTGTACTCCATCCAGCCTGGGTGACAGAGTGAGACTCCAACTCAAAAAAAAGAAAAGAAAAGAAAATGTGCTGAATTGAAGAAACTACAGCACAACTACAACTCAATGACATTTAAAACAAAGATCACCTATAATCCTACCAAATGAATCGTGTTTTTTCATTTTTTGTTTTCTTGATTTGCTATCTAGGCTTGATCTAATATACATCTACTTTTTATATAGTTGTGATAGTAATGCATGTATTTATCCCATTATTCAATTTGCTTAAAGTTAAGTTCATTGAGGTTTTTTCCCAGTAATTTGTAAAATAAGAAAAGTGGGCTGGGTGTGGTGGTTCATCCCCATAATCCCAGCACTTTGAGAGGCTGAGGTGGCTTAGCACTTTGCTTGAGCCCAGGAATTTGAGAAAAGCCTAGGCAACTTTATGAGACCACCTTTCTACAAAAAATTAAAAAATTAAAAGGCATGGTGGTGCATACCTGTAGTCCCAGCCACTTGGAAGACTGTGGCAGAAGGATCGCCTGAGTCCAGGAGCTCAAGGCTGTGATGAGCTGTGATCGTGCCAGTGTACTACATCTTGAGTGACAGAGTGAGATCTTGACTCAAAAAAAAAAATTCTGATGAAGTGGCAGTAGATGTGGCTCTGTCTCCTCTTTTCCCCCAATAGTAGAACTGAGGGGAAATGATAAGTTGACCAAATTCTGGGAAGTATTCTTAATATCCTTTCATTTGTAGAGAGTGGGCTGAGGGGGAAGCCCCTTCATGTCATTCAGCCATAGCAGAGGCAGGGAGGTCTGCTGAGTCCTGCCATCTTCCAGTCAGTGCCCAGACTAAATGAAGGTAGGGACCCAGGGCTAAACACTTTTCTGACTTGGTGAGGGTGTTATCACATATTGAGTTCTCTGAAACAAGGTTTATTAGGAAGGGGGAGGAAGCAGGATTGGGCAGAGGGGGATGTCAAACTATGATGCAGGCCTGACAAGGGCTCACCTAACTGGCAGGGAGCTCTGGAGCAACAGTTGCCCATCAAACCTGTCCTACCACATTGGACTGAAGTAGCTTCCCATCTCACTCAGTCACTGGATGTGGGCTCCCAAAGGAAGTATATGACCTCGGGTGAGGTGAGTCTTCTGCAACTGCAGCAGATCCTGAAGGAAACTGACCTGGAGGCTGTCTGCTAACTGCACTCCTCTCACTGGGCAGCAAGTCCTACCTCAAAGGGGGAGCTAAGAAGAGAGAACAAAACCTACATTCTCCAGCAAGGACTGCTTGAGCCCCTGCCAAGCTATCTCCCTTCCTCTATCTCTGCAGACACTGAGGTAGAATTAAAATTGCCACCTCTACCACGTGGTTCACACCTATAATCCCAACACTTTGGGAGGCCAAGGCAGGAGGATTGCTTGAGGCCTGGAGTTTGAGACCAGCCTAGGCATTATAGCAAGACCTCATCTCTTTTTTTTTTTTTTTTTTGAGTTGGAGTCTCACTTTGTCGCCCAGACTGGAGTGCAGTGGCCGCTTCCGGCCACTGCAGCCTCGACCTGCTGGGCTCCGGCGATCCTTC